>NC_140246.1:21289706-21302206 GCF_949987555.1 Borostomias antarcticus | reverse complement strand
TCCTATCAGAAACATCCCTCTGTAAAGAGTTTACTGTAAGACTACAGCAGAATATCCTCCTGACTGAGCTTCTAACCCCCCCCCCCCCCCTACACACACACACACACACACTCGCCCCCGCAGGTGCCGATGATCCTGGTGGGGAACAAGTGTGACCTGGAGGAGGAGCGCGTGGTGGGGAAGGAGCAGGGCCAGAACCTGGCCAGACAGTGGAACAGCTGTGCCTTCCTGGAGTCCTCTGCCAAGTCCAAGATCAACGTCAACGAGGTACACACACACATACACACACACACAGAAGCACACACACACACACATATATACACACACACACAGATGCACGAGCACACACATATACTGTACACAGACACACGCATCCACACACACACACACACACACACACACCACAGACACACGCACACACACGCACACACAAACACATACTGTCTGACTGACTCATCGTACTGACTCACAATACCTCTCAGTGTATTTGTTTTGTGTGTGTGTGTGTGTGTGTGTGTGACTGACGGCAGCTGCCAAGGGCTACTGGAGGCTGCCACTGTCACCCAGCGACGTCCCCTCAGCTGGTCTGAATCACACACACACACATGCGCACACACACACACACACACATACACACACACACACACACGCGTGAGTGTATTATCTGACAGGACATGTTACACGTACTGAGTAATATGCGCTCTAGGCCGCCATCAGATCTGGTTGAAGCGAGATGATGTTGATAGAGCTTTTCTGAACCGGTGGAACCAATAGAACTGGCGAATTGAAGGAATGGAACATTCCGGAACAGTTCCGGAAGAGAATAGAATCACTGTGTTCCATCTGATTGAATGAGGACACAACGAGACAACATTGAGGGTGGAACTAAACATTTGCTTATTGCTGTTTTGTCTGTAACTTTCTTACGCTGCTATTTTGGCCAGGTGTCCCTGTAAAAAAGACAATTGATCTCAATGGGACTAACCTGGTAAAATAAGGGTTAAATAAATAAATAAAACGCACACACACTCTCACTCTCTCTCTCTCACACACACACACACACACACACACACACACGTCTGAAATGCAGTCTCATGCTGGTCATCCTCTGAGGGCTCTTACAGACAGTTGGCAGCGTTAGGACCAAGCGCACTGGAAGTGGTCGTCAGCACATCCTGTTTCCCTTAGGCTGGCGCTGGCAGCGGCTCCCCCGTCTGAGGGGATTGGTTCAATCTGCGTAATGATGCTCTTTATGTGATTGACCCACAGGAGGAGCCATTGATTGTGTCTGCGGGGGTGTTTTAGAGCAGAGACAGTGGTCCGGTCAGGAGAATAATGTTACTGATGCTCTGACTGTGTGTGTGTGTGTGTGTGTGTGTGTGTGTGTGTGTGTGTGTGTGTGTGTGTGTGTGTGTGTGTGTGTGTGTGTGTGTGTGAGTGAGAGTGTGTGTATGCGTGAGACAGAGACCGAGAGAAAGAGTGTGTGGGTAGGGCTGAAGTGTAGACTGGTTTGACCCCACATACTGTATAATTTGTCTCTCTCTCTTTGTGTGTGTGCGTGTGTGTGTGCGCATGTGTGTGTGTGTGTATGCTTGCGTGTGTTCTCAGATCTTCTACGACCTGGTCAGACAAATCAACAGGAAAACTCCAGCACCTGGGAAGGCGCGCAAAAAGTCCACGTGCCAGCTGCTCTAATACACGGCTGCTCCGCCCGCCTGAGCCAGGTGAGGGGGGGGGGGCTGAGGGGAGGGGAGAGGAGTGAGGGGAGGGGGGAGGGGGGGGGCTGGAGGGGGGAGGGGCAGGAAGGAACTAGGATGGGTCCAGAATTTTCTCTTACTCTCTCTCTCTCTCTCTCTCTCTCTCTCTCTTTCCCTCTCTCTTTTATTCTCTCTCTCTTTCCCTCTCTCCCTCCCTCACTCGCTCTCTCCCTCCCTCTCTCTCCGTTTCTCTCGCTCTCTCTCCCTCTCTCAGGTCTGATTTGCTGCTGTCTCTCAGCAGTTCCAGCATTCCGACGTTACTAAAAACCTAACATCGAATGGACGTTCCTGTGTGGTGATGCCCCTACAACAACCAACATACAACCAACATACAACCAACCGAAAATCAACCGACAACGGACTCAGTGCTACAGTTCCCACAACGGTTTTTTTGCACATAGATAACCTTCATCACCCTCCTGTGTGACGAGAAAGAGATTTTTACGTATAAATATATATATTCTAACTGTATGCAACGGAAATGGAATAATTAAGTAAATACAATGAATAAATAAATAGCGTACATACGTATAAGAAAATAAGATCCAATCCTGAGCCTGTGCACCCAGTGTTATCGCTAACGGAGACGGTTGCCGCGGTAAACGTACTGTAACTGTTGTGATATAAGCAGACTGTGCACGTTGCCATGGTGAGTTCCACGATGCGATATTTTCTAGGCACCACTATTCTAGCCGCAAGAGAGGTCCGGTCCGAACGCGCTGCCCGTCCGGCTAACCACCTCCGGGCTCCACCACATTATCCTCCGTTTATTCTCTCGCTTCCTCTCTTTCTTTCTTTTGTGTTGTTTTCGTGATGACTAGATCTGGCTCTTCGGAGGCGCTACTGCGACTGATGTTGTGTTGAGGGGAAACCTGTGGATTCAGTGAGTGATTATTATGTGTAAAAAAGTTAAAAAAGTATAATGGTCTTTTTTTCGGTTACTATCATGGTGTCTTTTACCCTAAGATGTTGCCTTCAGATATGTGTTGTTTTATTGTTTTAAATTTCTGGAGAATCCAACTGAACAGCCAATCATAATATCTGTTTGTTAAACTGCCGGGTCTGACCTGGGTCTAGCCTGGGTCTGGCTCTAGCCCAGGTTTGGGTCTAGCTTGGGTCTGGGTCTGGTTCTAGCCTGGGTCTAGGTCTAGCCTGGGTCTTGGACTAGCCTTGGTCTGAGTCTGGTTCTAGCCTGGGTCTAGGTCTAGCCTGGGTCTTGGACTAGCCTTGGTTTGGGTCTGGGTCTAGCCTGGGTCTGGCTCTGTGTGTTCTGTAGTGTTTGTATTGGGGGATTCTGGGGGAGTGTGCAGGGGTTCCAGTCAGAGGGGCAGTGTTTTAATTGGCTAGCCAGCCTTCGAGGGGAGTGGCCACCACCAATTTGACTCCCTCATGGCTTTATAAAAAAGTTTAAAAAAGAAATCTTTCCAGCGCCGTCAGTCATTGGTGGCTCGGTCTGGCTGGCATCTCCAACGATCCAATCCCCTCTCACGGAACCTCCCATCCACAACAGGAAGTATAGATTTTTAAACGAGAGTTTTTAAATACAAGAAAAACAAAAAAAGGGGTGATGTGATTATTCTCCACACTTCCGTTGCTCTGGATTCTCTCTGTACTTACCCCCCCCCCCACCCCCTCTCCCCGTCTTCCCCTGACCCCCCCCCCCACCACCCCCTCTCCCCGTCTTCCCCTGACCCCCCCCCCCACCACCCCCCCTCCCCGTCTTCCCCTGACCCCCCCTCCCCGTCTTCCCCTGACCCCCCTCCCCGTCTTCCCCTGACCCCCCCCCCCCACCCCCCCTCCCCGCCTGCCTGTCGATGCATCTGTTATGATTCTGGACTGCGGAGATGAAAACCAAGCTTGGATCCTGTCAGTAAAGAGCCTTGCCTGTTAGTGACTGTTTCACCTGTGTATACTTGGTTTGACTTGCTTCCTATATGGATGACTTCCTGTGGGCGTATCTGTAGTGAGTGTTGGGGGAGGGCGGGTTGGGGAGGGGGCCTTGCTGTTTTTGAGGCTGGCAGAAACACAGAGAGAAATACAACAATTAAGCAGGCAGTTTGTATGGAGGGAGGGAGGATGGAGTTCGGTTGACTCTTGAAAAAGAATGAATGAATGCCCCATGTTGCTGTGTGTGCTTTAATAACCGCCCACCCTTGTGTGTGTGCGTGTGTGTGTGTGCGCGCGCGCGTGTGTGTGCATGTGTGCGTGTGCATGTTTGTGGTGTCTTTGTGTGTGTGCGTGCGTGTGCATGTTTGTGTGTTTGTGTGTGTTCCCACTCAGAGCCACAGTATTGGACATGCAACATTATCTGCTTGTAGGGGGGAGGGGAGGGGGGGGGGTGGGGGGAGGTGGCCAAATGTAAACTACGAAGCCTTAATTGAAGTGGTGCAGTTTTGTAACCAAGCATCTGGAGTTCAATAAATTGGATTGCCATGCTAGCGGTCGCCATGATGACAGTCCACCACAGTGATGTTGTTGTCTGTCTTTGTTTCAGCCCCTCCCCTTCCTGATATCCTAACCCCTCCCCTTTTTGATAACCTAGCCCCTCCCCTTCCTGTCATGATGCTGTGTTTTCATCCTCACTTTTCAGAAACTCAAAGATTAAAAGTTGCAGGAACACACACACATACTCACACCAATTCCATACAGGTGTAAGTAAGTAAGAGAGCACGGAGAGCATGTACTCCAGTGTGGGCGGGAGGATGGTGTTGAAAGCAGAGCTGAAATCCATGAACAGGATCCTGGCGTAGGTGCCTGCTGCGTGTTCCAGGTGAATGGAGTGAAGGGCCATGTTTACCACCTCGCCTACAGGGCAAACAGGTCTGTGGACGACGCAGTAAACATCCTCCCTCTCTCCCTCTCTCCTTCCTCCCTCTATCCATCTCTCCTCCCTCCCTCCCTCTCTCCTTCCTCTCTCTTCCCTCCCTCCATCTCTCCCTCTCTCCTCCCTTTCTCTTCCCTCCCTCCATCTCTCCCTCTCTCCTCCCTCTCTCTTCCCTCCCTCCCTCCATCTCTCCCTCTCTCTTCCCTCTCTCCATCTCTCTCTCTCTCTTCCCTCCCTCCGTCTCTCCCTCTCCTCTCCCCTCCCTCTCTCTTCCCTCCCTCCATCTCTCCCTCAGTCTTTCCTCCCAGGCCAGAACTAATCCCGCCCAACTCAAGCTGCACTAACAAACCCAGCCCTGGACACAGGCAGACAGCATCCAGTGCGCTCTCGTTCAACACACAGCACCTCACTCTGTAATATCCTGCATCTGAACACACCACACCCCAGGATACACACAGATACAGTCTCTGAGTCTCCTGTGAATATGTCATTCGGTCAAAACATACATTTCAATTCAATTGCAATTCTTTACTGTCATGGCAAGAAGATGATTCATGTATTGCCAAAGCAGACACAGACAAACAAAATATGACCAACATCTCTCTGTCTCTCTCTTCACCTGTCTTTGAGTCAGTCAATCTGCGCCCCCTGGTGGCTGTCCTGTGGAACTACATGCCATCTGATAGGGCCAGAGCTCAAGTGGGAGGGACTAGCTGAAGTCTCCATGGAGACAAGCATATATTGCCCGGGGTGCCATGAGTGCACCTACCTGGTATGATAATGAAGCAGTGTACCCTATCAGGTATACACTAAGGAGTATAGTAGCATATACTCTAGGACACACAGTATAGTGTACTCCTGGAAGTATGTACTAATGGTATTACTGCTACAGTACCTTACGTTATTCAATTTCACTGCCTACATCATGGACACAGACATAGTCATCCATGAATGACTATGAATGGAATACGTAGATGAGGATGATACTGATAGACTGATAGAGGACAGATAGGATAGTAAATTGCTAGTTTGGGAACCTTTATGTCTAACTGAGTATAGGACTGGAATGAGGAACTGATTAGTGCAGATAAGATACTGTAAAGACAAGTGATTAAAAGAATTCCAACGTAGCTGGACTTGTCAAACATGGCAAATACATTTTCTATTCTATTCTATCAGCAGCTTAATGCTATCACTGCCTGCTGGTCTAGCACTAGTGACTAGTGTATGTAGATGCATCCTGTGGGATCTGCACCCTACAACGGAGGAAAGCTCAGAGTTAAAAGGCACACAAACACACACACCAATTCACACACACACACACACACACACACACACACACATACAGTGAACGCGGGAACCATGGAACTGCCGGCCCTGCTATTCTGGGCGTGCAGGAAGCCGGGAGGACTGACAGAGGACTTCCTGTCTCTCTCAGCTGGCCGTGGAACAACACGCGGCACACAGCAGATACGATGACATCACCATCTCCATGGACCCACCGTCCCTGGGTGGAGCACACAGCTACTGACAACTTCACAGAAGGATGGAGGCCTACACTGGGTCGCCTACACTGGGTCGTTAAAAGTGCCTTTGTGTGGGAGCTTGGAGGGGTCTTAATATAACTGAGGCTGACAATGACATTCTCTTAGTAGTAGTAGAAGTAGTAGGTGCTTTATTGATCCCCGGGGGGTATATTTAAACATGTCTGACAATTAAATTTTTGTTCATGTTGGAGTTACTGCATGCTGTGTGCGGTACTATTAGAGGGTCAGGGTTAACCATAGCCTGTATTGTGTATTTCCTTACTAAAATAATTCCTAGCCCCTTCTCTGTAGATTGTGTGGTAACATGAACATTCACAAGTAATAGGATTAATGTCAGATTAAAGCTATCAAAAAGGATCAGGTGGAAATAACACATAATACCCTGACATAGCCACTTCTAACGGAACCTTTGGAAGTGTCTAGGGAAGGAAGTGTTTCTGCACGGGACCATCACCTTGTTGCGCGATGCTTAGCAGCCCAAAGTAATCGAATGCATCTTGAATTTGTCAATGAAGGTTACTTTATTAATTCATAGTTATCCAAGTTAATTAATACATCTTAAATATATATATAATTGTACTTCTTTTGAAGTGATATTGTTTTTTGGGTGTTGAAAATAAACACTTTATATTAAATTGCCAGCGATCGATTGCATGTCCTTGTGTAGCGGGAAGTAGAGATCAGCGGCGTTTGAACTTCTACTCGCTGGCTTTCATCACGTTCAACCACTGGTGACATGGATTGGTAAATAGTTTATTAACTTATAAACATCCACCCTGAAAGAAATGAATGAAAGAAATAATATATGATCATGGACGGTGTGACGGGTTGACAGATGTTGACAGGTCTTGACATGTGCAAACGTGCTAGCTACCAGTTAGCTAGCTAGCTAGTTAGGATACCAATGCCACTGGATGCCGACAAATTTGGTTTGCTTACCTAGCAGCATAGCTAGCCAGCCTACTGTGCTGACTTACTTATGTTTTTACAATTTAGCTGGCTAGAGATGTAACTGTAGGGTTTGGGTGGAGCTAGGTGGAGGGTATTGGCTAGCTAGCTACATTGGATTAACCATGTCTGGGCTAGCTAACGTTAGCTATTCTAGGATAACAGCTAACACACTCCTGACACCCCTCATCCCAGGGGCCAGGATGAGTTGATGTCCCCTGTGGTCCAGGAGTCCGAGGTGACCCGAGCAGCTCGGAGGAGAAGCTCAAAGAAAGTTTTCTGTATCCTTTTATGTTGTTGTTGTTGTTATTAGTGACTGCATGTGTGTGTCAGGTGTGTTTTGTCGAGCTCAGAGATTGTAGCTGGCTAGCCAGAACCGTTCTGTTCCCTGACCTGACTACGCCTCAGTCCCCTCCCCTCGAGACGGCAGTCCCGGAGCCACTGTTACTCCAGCCCGCTCCCTGCTGAGACACACACCTGGGGCCCTCTTCAAACAGGCCGGTGAGGCTCTCTCTCTGTCTGCCTCTCTCTCCAACACTCTCTCTCTCTCTTTCTCCAACACTCTCTCTCTGTCTCTCTCTCCAACACTCTCTCTCTCTGTCTGCCTCTCTCTCCAACACTCTCTCTCTCTCTTTCTCCAACACTCTCTCTCTGTCTCTCTCTCCAACACTCTCTCTCTCTCTCTCTGTCTCTCTCTCTCTCTCTCTCTCTCTCTCTCTCTCCAACACTCTCTCTCTCTGTCTCTCTCTCTCTCTTTCTCCAACACTCTCTCTCTCTTTCTCCAACACTCTCTCTCTGTCTCTCTCTCTCTCTCTCTCTCTCTTTCTCCAACACTCTCTCTCTCTTTCTCCAACACTCTCTCTCTGTCTCTCTCTCTCTCTCTCTCTCTCTCTCTCTTTCTCCAACACTCTCTCTCTGTCTCTCTCTCCAACACTCTCTCTCTCTGTCTCTCTCTCTCTCTCTCTCTCTCTCTCTCCAACACTCTCTCTCTGTCTCTCTCTCTCTCTTTCTCCAACACTCTCTCTCTGTCTCTCTCTCCAACACTGTCTCTCTCTCTCTCTCTCTCCAACACTCTCTCTCTCTTTCTCCAACACTCTCTCTCTGTCTCTCTCTCTCTCTCTCTCTCTCTTTCTCCAACACTCTCTCTCTCTTTCTCCAACACTCTCTCTCTGTCTCTCTCTCTCTCTCTCTCTCTCTCTCTCTTTCTCCAACACTCTCTCTCTGTCTCTCTCTCCAACACTCTCTCTCTCTGTCTCTCTCTCTCTCTCTCTCTCTCTCTCTCCAACACTCTCTCTCTGTCTCTCTCTCTCTCTTTCTCCAACACTCTCTCTCTGTCTCTCTCTCCAACACTGTCTCTCTCTCTCTCTCTCTCCAACACTCTCTGTCTCTCTCTCCCTCTCTCTCTCTTTCTCCAACTCACTCTCTCTCTCTCTCTCTCTCTCTCTCCAACACACTCTCTGTCTCTGATATCCTCTCTCTCTCTATCTGCCTTCTCTCTCTTGCTCTGTCTGCCCACCTCCACCTCTCTCTCTCTCTCTCTCTCTCTCTCTGTCTCTCTCTCTTTATCTCCCGCTCCTGTTCTTGTTCTCTAACCTCCTCCTTCCTCTCTACATGTGAAAGCTGTCTGTAAGGAGGACACTATAACAGTTCCACTGAGCTGGTTCAGACTGGATTACTGAGGGCGACATGTTTATGTGTGAACGTCATCTCCTTCCAGTCACTCCTAAGAGTACGGTGAGGAACCCTGATGTGTCGGCCATCTTGGGGACGGTCGGGCGGACCCCGCGATTCATGCACACCCCCAGACCCTCCTTGGGCAGCATGAGCATGGTAAGGTGTGATTAGGTGCGCTTGCATTACCACTAGAAATGTGCATAACCCGAATATCGCAATAAAAAAGCAGTAATGGAAACACCTATATTTCGAAAAACCTCTTAAGTGTTGATAAAACGTTTTTACGCTCTCATGAGGTGTTTTTTCAGACGTGTCGATATAGAAGTATATCGCAAAAGTGTAATGGAAACACTTTTTTCGAATTTGGGCCACATTTCACTGGACATGACATAGGAGAAGAAGAGGATTATTAATTATTAATAACAACATATTGTTCCTGAAACACCCGACTTTCTAGCGACACAAGGCCTTTATTCTTTTTGTTTCTACAAAAATATATCACGTTAAACAGATTCACAAACACTTCCTTACCTTCTCATTCAGTTGATATCCGTGCTATGTCATAGAAAATGTCCCAAATGTCCATCAGCTGTTATTTACCATTGGAGCAACAGTAGAATACAGGTAGGACACCTATCTCGGGACCGGTTTGTTTGTTGTCGCGAGAGTAGACTACGAGAATTGCGGCTCTTCCGCAAAACACCTTTCAATGGAAACACCTGCAAGTCGATTTTGCGAAAAAGTGTAATGGAAACGCACCTTGTGAGAGAAAGCGAGAGAGAGAGATCAGAGAATGGAGGTGGTGGCAATCTGTGAGCTATTAATGTAGCTGTGTGTGTGTGTGTGTGTGTGTGTGTGTGTGTGTGTGTGTGTGTGTGTGTGTGTGTGTGTGTGTGTGTGTGTGTGTGTGTGTGTGTGTGTGTGTGTGTGTGTGTGTGTGTGTGCGCGCGTGCAGAACCTGGACGTCAGTGACTGGACCAACAGCATGTACCCGTCGCCGCTGTCCGTCCTGGGAGAGGCCAGCTTCACTGAAGACCTCAACACCAGCTCTGTCATGCTGAAGGAGGACGACCCTGGAGAGGCTGGTAGGACTGGAGGAAAACACACACACACACACCAATAACATACCAACACACACACACGCTCACACACTTCTCATAAACACACACCCCTCTATCTTCTATTGAGCCTTCTCTCTCTCTCTCTCTCCCCCTCCGTTCTGCAGCTTCTCTCAGCCTGTTCCCAGAGTTCCTAGTGTCGTACCTCAAACACTCGTCCAGTGTGTTTGACCTGCTGGAGGAATACGAAGCCCTCTGCCAGGACAAGGTGTCTGTCTGTCTGCCTTTCTGTCTGTCTGTCTGTCTCTGTATGTTTGTTTGTGTGTATGTCAGGCTGTCTGTCTGTCTTGTCTATCCTGCCTGATCTACAAGTTACTCATTCTCAGCACCATGGGAAGAGAATACAAAAGTTATCTGTTATGTAGTAGCATAACTAAATTGTGTGTGCGTGCGTGTGTGTGTGTGTGTGTGAATGTGTGTGTGTGAATGCATGTGTGAATGCGTGCGTGTGAATGTGTATGCGTGTGTGCATATGCGCGTGTTTGTGTGTGAATGTGTTTGTGTGTGAATGTGTGTGTGTGTGTGTGTGTGTGTGAATGTGTGTGTGAATGTGTGTGTGTGTATGTGTGTGAATGCTTGTGTGTGAATGCGTGCGTGTGAATGTGTATGCGTGTGTGCATATGCGCGTGTTTGTGTGCATATGCGCGTGTTTGTGTGAATGCGTGCGTGCGTGAGTGTGTGCGTGCGTGTGTGCGTGCGTGCGCGTGTGTGTGCATGCGTGTGTTTCCTCCCCCCCCCAGGTGGCCGTGCTTCAGAGACTGGTCCTGCTGGCGACGCCGGGCCAGAGGAGCTCCTCCAAGACTGCCGGCATGAAGTGGCTCCTGCAGCAGGAGACGGTCACCTGGAGACTCATCACCTCCCTCTACAGGTAGGGAGGACTCTGAGAGCCGGTCCAAAGACTGGCTCTGGCTGGCTGGTTAGCTGGCTGGTTAGCGTATCTGGCTGACTGGTTAGCGTGTCTTGGTGGCTGGTTAGCGTGTCTGGCTGACTGGTTAGCTGGTTAGCTGGCTGGTTAGCGTGCCTTGGTGGCTGTTTAGCGTGTCTGGCTGACTGGTTAGCTGGTTAGCTGGCTGGTTAGCGTGTCATGGTGGCTGGTTAGCGTGTCTTGGTGGCTGGTTAGCGTGTCTGGCTGACTGGTTAGCTGGTTAGCTGGCTGGTTAGCGTGCCTTGGTGGCTGGTTAGCGTGTCTTGGTGGCTAGTTAGCGTCTCTGGCTGACTGGTTAGCTGGTTAGCTGGCTGGTTAGCGTGCCTTGGTGGCTGGTTAGCGTGTCTTGGTGGCTAGTTAGCGTGTCTGGCTGACTGGTTAGCTGGTTAGCTGGCTGGTTAGCGTGTCTTGGTGGCTAGTTAGCGTGTCTGGCTGACTGGTTAGCTGGTTAGCTGGCTGGTTAGCGTGTCATGGTGGCTGGTTAGCGTGTGTGGAGGTGTAGTAGTGTGATGTCATCACTAGGGATGAGACAGTATGGATTTTTGCATTACGGTAAGGTACGGTATCTAGTTACACGGTACGGTTTACGGTATTTCACGGTATACGGCATTTCACCTCCCCAACATAAAAAAACAAGTATTTTACAAAACAGATTAGTGTGTCAGTTTATTAATAGCAAGTTTATATTAAATTACAAAATTAACTGTTGCAAGCAACTTGAAATGTGAAGTTTCAGCAGCGCATTATTGTGTAATACCGTAAACGAAATACCGTAAACACAGGGAATGTCACAGTTCTAATACCGTGGACATTTTATACCGCGGTTCACGGTCATCACGGAGGTGTAGTAATGTGATGTCATCACGGAGGTGTAGTACTGTGATGTCATCACGGAGGTGCAGTAAAACTCTGTTGTCTGCTCTGCAGGGACAGGATCCAGTCGGCGCTGGAAGATGACATCATGATGGATGTGGCGGTGAGTAGAGGCTCTTCCAGATAAACACACTGGCCTCCTTCCCTGTGAGTGTGAGTGTGTGAATGCGTCTCTTTCTATATTTGTGTGTGTGTCTCTGTTGTTGTGCGTTTTGTGTGTGTGTGTGTGTGTGTGTGTGTGTGTGTGTGTGTGTGTGTGTGTGTGTGTGTGTGTGTGTGTGTGTGTGTCAGTAACCCCTCCTCTCTGGTGTGTGTGTGTGTGTGTCCAGTCCCCCAGTGAGAGTGAAAAGGCAGTGGTGGAGCAGCTCTTTCAGAGAGACGCCGTCGTTCGCCAGAGTCAGGTCAGAAGCCCCTCCACCCTCTGCCTCTGAATGGCTCAGTCCTGTTCAACCCCACCAATCACATCTGTAGCTCGTGATGATGTAATTTATTCCTCCCCCCTCCCAGCTGGTTGTGGATTGGCTGGAGAGCATCGCCAAGGACGACATTGGAGACTTCTCAGACAACATCGAGTACTACGCCAAGTCTGTTTACTGGTGAGCAGCTCCGATATCTGCTAGTCTGGTCTGTTTACTGGTGAGCAGGTCAGATCTCTACCAGTATGGTCTGTTTACTGGTGAGCAGGTCAGATATCTGCTAGTCTGGTCTGTTTACTGGTGAGCAGCTCCGATATCTGCTAGTCTGGTCTGTTTACTGGTGAGCAGCTCCGATATCTGCTAGTCTGGTCTGTTTACTGGTGAGCAGCTCGGATATCTGCTAGTCTGGTCTGTTTAC
>NC_140246.1:21084706-21277206 GCF_949987555.1 Borostomias antarcticus | reverse complement strand
GGGACCTATCAGCTGGCCAAAGCCATGACCACGCCTGTCATCATTGTCATACAGTCGTTGTACTATAAGAAGACTTTCTCCACGAAGATCAAGTTAACAGTGGTAGGTTTTGCGTGATAAGTCGTCGTGAGCGCTGTTCATTGTGCAAGTGTAACGTTGTAACTTGAGCTGGCCACGGACGCAAAGTGGCCATTCATTCACACGCCACCCATAGTACAGTGCAACAATGTAACCGAACCGTCCTGACCCTCACCATTGTAACACCGTTCCTTCCTGCATGCCCTGGTGTGTTTGTGTGCTGATGTCGTATTTTCCACAGGTCCCCATCACGTTAGGCGTGATGCTCAACTCCTACTACGACGTCAAGTTCAACCTGCTCGGTATAGTGTTCGCCACACTAGGCGTGTTCGTCACGTCGCTCTACCAGGTGGTGAGTAGCGGAGGTTTCCCAGGGGGGGGGGAGATTGGATTCTCTCTGGTCGCTTAATCTTCAACCAAATGATCTCTCCCTATCCCTAACTTGGATATATCCTAAACCTGCCCCCCCCCCCCATCTCTCTCTGTCCTCTGTCCTACCTGCCCCCCCTTCCTCGTCTGTCTACCTCCCAGTGGGTGGGGGCGAAGCAGCATGAGTTGCAGGTGAACTCCATGCAGCTGCTGTACTACCAGGCCCCCATGTCCTCGGCCTTCCTGCTGCTGCTCGTGCCCTGCTTCGAGCCCCTCTCTGGGGAAGGGGGCATCTTTGGACCCTGGTCTCTCCCGGCGCTGGTGAGGCTCTCTCTCTCTCTCTCTCTCTCTCTCTCTCTCACACACACACACACACAGCTCTGATGTCTCCCAGAACTGTTTAAAGGTGTCCTATTATGCTAATTTTCAACAATTTAATGTCTTTGTGGTCCCCAAAACATGTCTTTGAGTATTTTTGCTGAAAATAACACTCAGAATAAGCGTTATAGCATGCCTCTTTACCCCTCCGTTGACCACGAGATCAGATTTGTTCATATGCAAATGAGCTCAGATAAGAGGAAGTCGGCAGGCTAGAGAACGAGGGCTGTTGACGGCGCTATGCTACCTCAAATATAGCTGGCTAGCCTGGACCATCCACACTTGATGCCACTGTGACAAATGTCATTGTCCTCTCTCCCTGACTAAACATGATGGTGTCCATGTTATTATCTCCACGGTTGCACACTGTTACCTCTTTCGCTTTCTACCTACATTTGCTAGCTAGACACCACCAGGCTATATGACACCAAGAAATTCATCCAACCACCATGAGTAATCGATAAGGAGAACTTGTGCAGACCATCAGTATTTCTGATTTATTTTATGTGCATGGAGAGAGTTAGAGTACAGTGATGTCAAGGTTTTTCTCCTACCTGGGCAGTCCCAGGCAGATGCATTTATACAACGGGTAGTTCCAACCTTGCAATCTGATTGGTTAAGAGCCGTTGTATATTCACGATATACCACGGGCAAAGCCTCTTACCGTTCTATGTGAAATATTACTGTGCCAATTATTGCTGCCTTTAAAAATGTTAGTTCCATTGAGTAACCATCTGTTGGTTACATTACGCTTTCTCCTCAAGAAAAGTGTAAACATTCAATGTCAATTCTGAGTTGTTCTATCCGTCCTGTAGCCTACTATACCACTCTGGTTTATCGTCGCCACTGTTGCACCTCGCAGTTGCACAGCAAACGTAGGCTACACTTCCTTCATGGCTTGCTAGGTTGGTCAGGAGCATTAGTTTGGTTGCTAGGGCTCATTGTTCATCACTTTGAAACTCCATAGCAACCTGATCGTTTTATGAAGTACTTTTCTGACGATGTAACCGCAAAGCAATATCTCACTCTATATTGGGACACTGTATTGGCCAAACACCACACCCTCTCATTAGTTATTGCTTCAATATACAATTAGACTGAATCAGAAATGCTGGTTCATGGTTGGTTCCAAAGGGAAGAAGAAGTCAGGAGACGAGCTTGTCTTGTTGTTGTTTCCCCAGGAGACAGAGCAGAAACAAGGATCTGTTCATACAGCCTCCAGCACCCTGGTCCAGGGCAGGAGAGAGACCGTAGCCAGGCTAAAGACATGACTCACCCCTGACTGCTATACGGCCACAAGCAAAAGCAATATACTTTATTTAAAAGCAAGCAAGAGCAATATGTACTCTTTAATGAAGCAAGCATTTCTTTAACACACACACGCACACATACAGATTGCAAACATGTCATTGACTACTGAGTGTGTCAGATAAGACTTAGTTGACCTCCTGCTGTGAGATTTTAGAATAATGACCAGGGCTTACTGGCTCCCCCGCCTGTAAATGAATTCATACACATGAAACGAAACACTGGACTTGGCACCAGAGCAGACAGCAGAGGTGACTGTGCAGTCCAGCATAGAATGACCACCTTTGGACAAAACCATAAAAGACTGCCAAACATGGAACAATCTCCCTGGCACTTTAAGAGAAAGCCCCACCCTTGCCACCTTCCGAGGACAATAAAAGAAAATGGTTGAAAGATAACCAAGTATTCGAACACCAATAAGCACACGCTGCACTTTATGTCTGGCACACGTTTCACTTTATAGCGCCCATGCATGTGCGCACGCGCGCTTACGCATACACACACACAGGTACATTTGAACCCACGCGTCCACCCACCCACCCATAACACGTATACACTCACGCACACATACAGATACACAATAGACTAAACTGTCCTGATTTTCGTGTATTAAGTGTATTTTATCTCCTATGTTGTTGCCCTGTTTTATATTTCTTGTTTTTATGTCTGGGGACTACAGATGGAAAATAGCCTCCAGGCTAAATCCGGCATTTTTTTTTCATTTACAGTCAGATGATCATTGTGTTCATTAATCATGCATTATCCCTAAATAAACATATAAAGTAAATAAAGTAAATAAAGTAAGGCAGACAGACCTTCAGGGCAGCGTGGGGGGGGGGGGGGGGGGGGTCAGTAGGCTATGGGGGAACTGGATGTGGGTTTGGTGTGAGAGAAGGGGTTAACTTCTCCTCTACTAGTTATATCACTCTAATTAGACATAGGACATGTCTAAGCATGTTCTGTGTGTGTGTGTGCGTGTGCGTGTGTGTGTGTGTGCGTGTGTCCGTCCAGATGATGGTGCTTCTCTCTGGGCTCATCGCCTTCCTGGTCAACCTGTCCATCTACTGGATCATCGGCAACACCTCGGCTGTCACGTATCCTTAATCCCTGACCCCTGACCCTCTGGGTCCTAGGTCACACCCCCGGGGACCTCTGGGATGTTACTTTTACTCTCAGATGTGAAATACTTGAGATGCACTTGATTTATCTCACGATGTACGATGGAGCCAATGGAACGGTGCAGTTCAAACCCCGCATGCAAGGTAAGCCAAATGAAACGCACCATTAATCATGCGAAGTACGTGAGCCATGACTTGTAATAGGCTGTGAAACTTCCTCTTTGTCTGCCGATGCCCTGGCTGTGATTGGTCCTTAACTTGGAGGGGTCGCTGCTCAGATACAACATGTTCGGCCACTTCAAGTTCTGCATCACTCTGCTGGGCGGCTACGTGTTGTTCCAGGACACCCTGTCGCTGCACCAGGGCCTGGGAATCCTCTGCACGCTCTCGGGCATCCTGGCGTACACACACTTCAAACTGGCAGAGCAGGAGGAGGGCAAGAGCCGGCTGGCTCAAAGACCATAGGCCCACTGGAGTGCCAATCAACGGGGCGGCTGCTCTCATTGGTTGCCCCACCACCACCCCGTGTTCTCCGGTGCCTCTCCCCATTGGAGGGAGGGATGGGATGGAATGTTTGTGTTGACTAAAGGGGGGAGGACGCCGAACAGGGGGTATTATGGGATGGAATGTGAACGACCGGGCCTTTCTGTATGAGGGGACGTTACCACGGTGATATAAGAAAGCCGCATTAATTCATCTCTGGCTGATGCTGTTGATGGTGGAGAGAGGGAATGTTTGAACAAAGAGACTTTATGCTCGACAGTCCTAGTATTTTTTTAACATGAGTACTTAAGATGAGTGTCCAAATGCTGATTTTTTTTTTTCTCTTTTGCGTAATTAAATTATAATTCATTTTTACATACTCTGCACCGTTCAATAAATTGTATTTTATTGATCACGGGTTTCTGGTGTCTTTCTAAAGACTGTAACTAACAGTTCCACTCTGTCTAGAGAGTGTTCAGGGACATTACATAAACACTCAGTTTGAATAAACAGGGATGGGCTGCTCTCTTGTTGTGGCCCTATAGAGAAGAGAGGGACTCCGTTTATCAACATGTACAGACAAGTATTTCTGTTGCAGGTCAGTGACAGCCAGAGACCTGTGTTGATTGAGGGCATTTTCATCAGACTTGTTATCTTGACTCAAGATTGAAACTCATGGAAGCCGCCACGTAATTCAAGGTTCCCTGTCCCTGAGATAATCAGACAGACCGGATTCCTCTGCCTGAAGCGACCCTGAATATTACAGGTTTAATCTGGAAACTATGCAGAAGTGAAAGGTCAGTGACAGCCAGAGACCTGTCTGGACTGAGATTGTGTTGGTCAGACTTATCTTGACTCAAGATTGAAACTCATGGAAGCTGCCACGTTATTCAAGGTTTACAGGTTTAACCTAGAAACTCTGTAGGCCATTCCTCCAGACACAAACGATTGACCATACTGAACAACTACTTGTTAGGGATTACATGTAGTCAAGATGACTAAACTGAACGAATTAATGCTTTCAGTAATATAAGGTGTCATTGTTACTGTAGATTCAGTGTAGTCAATCTGAGGGGAACTAGGTGAGGGTAGAATGGTGAGAATTTGAATAGAAGAACCGAAAGTTTATGTTGCCATGTGTAACAAGTACGGGTACAGTTACATTGGGATTCTTGTAATCGCTTGTCCTTACAGTATCTTATCAATGCAAATCAGTTCCTCATTCCAGTCCTAGGTACTCAGATACACATTTAAAGGTTCCCAAACTGGCAATTTACTATACTCTCTGTCGTCTATCAGTCTATCAGTATCATCCTCATCTACTTATCCCATCCGATCATGGATGACTGTCTGTGTCCATGATGTAGACAGTGAAATTGTGCTCAAAAGTGTTACAGCACCGGCTGGTGTGTGAGTTGTAGCTAATCTCAAAGCTGTACAGGTCCGTTAGATGATTAGAGTATTCAAATGGACCCAGTACTCTCATCAGATGGACGCTGGTGAACGAGCATTTCCGGACTGGGCTGTGCTGATGGGGGGAGGGAGGGGAGAGAGTATTGTCCAGGAATTTACATCCAAACACCTTAGCCTTTGTCTTTGTAATTTATCACCTCCCCCCAAGTCCCCTGCAAAACCCCAGTTTCAGTCTAATGTAAAACACCAACTCTCCCCTCTTTTGTAATTGTGAACACACTCTGCATAGCTCTTCCTCATCTCTTTGTTTAGGTCGGAGGGGCCCCACCTTGGTCTTCCTCGTCCTGATTCAGAGCTTTGTTTTCTTTGTTTTCTCATGTCACATGTTTTTACTCTTGGCCACGCCTGCCATTCATGTACAATGCAGTAGCCAATCACATCCTGGAAACCTTGTACCTTTTGTTTGGACTGTACATAAGCCACAGCCAGAAGTGACTGACTTCACTTCTCTGACTGAACCACCTTTGCTGCGTTTGTCAGGAAGTCCTTGCGCTCGTAATGATTTCATTCAATAAACCAGACTCAACCTTTTGAACGTATCTTGGTAAATCTTTGGACTAGACAAGTCTAGAATAACTATCACAGTTTGGCGAACGGGAATGGGAGCACTGCCTGCGTTTGCTTCGGGATTCCAGTGGAAAGGACTGATCGACAGACGTGTCGGTCCATATGGGCTTGGAAAATCAATTTTCTCTCTTGCGCCAGAGCGCTAGCCGAGATTATTTCCTCAGTTCTGACACTGGATTCCTGAGGCACACAGGTACGTTTAAACGAACCCTCTTGTGGTTCTGAGTTGTATTTGCCTTGATTTGGTTCAGT
Organism: Borostomias antarcticus; assembly: GCF_949987555.1. Classification (NCBI taxonomy): domain Eukaryota; kingdom Metazoa; phylum Chordata; class Actinopteri; order Stomiiformes; family Stomiidae; genus Borostomias; species Borostomias antarcticus. The sequence continues at coordinate 21,271,180 of NC_140246.1, read as the reverse complement.
TGTGTTGGTCTGGATTGGTTGAAAACAGGAAACCCCAGCGTGGGTATTAAGTAAGTAACTATCCAAGGAGATGTGAACAGCAATATATATATTTATATCGTATTGTCCTTTGACTTCGTCCTTGCTTCGTTACGAGGGTATAAGCAGTGTTCAGAACAGGTTTCCTTTTGACTGGTCGCGGGAGAGTTTTAATCAGCTGTTCAAGTGAGAGTTTGGCACAGAACAGGTTTCCTTTTGGCCGGTCGCGGGAGAGTTTTAACCGAGAGCACGTTGAGAGAGTTTTTGCTCAATGGAGATGTAGCTACAGGGCGGATTTGAGAGTTTTGCAATCCGCGTTTCTGGTAGAGATTTTGACCAGAGGGGCTGTACATATTTTGGTAGGATCTAAACGGAAGGTTTAGCCTGGACCAAATTGCTAGTGCAGCCGAGAATGATTTGTTGTAAACGTGGGCCTTTGTTTCATGTTTGTGTGTTAAGTCGTATATTAGTCGGTTTTGGTCGTCGTTTGGTCGTCCTTTGTTTGCGTTCCCGTGTGTCTGCTACGTTCTCTCTTGCATGTGCACGGGGGGTTGGTCGTCTTATGTGTTCACTGTTTGAGCCTCGGCTCTTGATAATTGTTTGTTATGCGCGCCATGGATCCAGGTAAAGTATTGTTTTGTACCCTTTTTAGACTGTTAAAATTCTGCTAGATTCCCAGTAGGCTAGCTAGCTGGTTGCCTAGGAGATAAGGAAAACTCCGCTATCGCGGTGTTCCGCCATTGAGCCAGAAGAGAACAAAGCACTTCGCTGACTGGGTGAGTACTAAGCGAATTTTAATGTGTCTTAATGTTTGTTTCTTCGAAATTGTATTCTTTACCGCCGTGAGTTAACCATAAGGTTTCCTTTCATTGCTGTTTTGGGGTTTCTAGGCTGTTATTAGGGACGTTGTTTCTTTAAATTTCCCCGCGCTGCCAAAGACCACATCCGGGTCATACATGCAACATTTTGGGATCACCACTAGGTGTCCCTGTAACACTAGTTATTAAGATATGCTAGAGGATGTAAAGAATTCTACTGCAAACGTCTAGCCTGATGACATTGTTGCACTGAAGCATATTTCTGCGAGCGTTTGTTGGCAGAATTTCGTTATGTGCTAAAGCATTTTCGATTTCTTACATCCACATCTGACATTTTAGTGTTAAATTCTAAGATTCGGGCTCAGCTAGAGGGTTAAGGGAAAAGCCTGTTGATTCTCTAGACTGGTCTGTTTTTAAGATTTGGGAGAGTAGAACGAGAGAGTTTTTTTTTAGGTCAGGAAGGAAAGATAAGGAGATTCAGCAAACAGTCTCTCCACCATTTTCCCCAGCAGAATAACTCTGATTTAAAATTAGATTCCCCCCCTCGACTTGTTGCGCCATTAGCCACGCCCCTTCTTTCTACGAGGTATTTGTCCGAACAGGGCCGGAAGGAAGAGCCTCCGATTTTGAAGTCGAGCGCCACCTGCTGGACTTCCCTTGAACAAACCATAAGGGTAATTTTAAACTAGCCAAGATAGAGAGTTTTAATTTTTAAGGGTAAATAAACAGGATAAAATAGATGTAGAGCGAACTCAAAAGTCTGACAGGGTTGAATAGGTGTTTGATTCAGGAGTTTTGTTTCAATAGTCAATGAATGGCCATAAGCTGTTCGTTTTATGCATTTCTACTGTATGAATTTTCATTCATATAATGATAATGTGTTTTTTGAGGAGCTGGCATTAGGCCTCCTCCTCTGCTATTGAACCCAGTCTGTGTTTTGAGTCTTAATTTTCAGGTGCTATGGACCCTGGGCGGCAGGTCTTTGAGGAGCCTGGATCATGGGATCATGCCTTCCTGGGGACATTGGAACCTGCTGTTGGTCTGTTTTAACTGTTGTTTGTTTTGTCTCTCTTTCTGATATGTAGCTTAAGACATAAGGGTTGTGCATAATAGTGGGGGGAATAGATAAGGGTTGCTAGTGTCTTAATCTGAATGCAGCATCTCATAACCCAATTATATTTTTTAAATGGTTATGTTAAATATTTCATGTTTATAGTTTGAGGCACATTCATCGGGCCTGAGTGTTTTTTCTGAGTGTTTTTTTACAGACAACTGTCGTTCCGGGAGTGATGGGTGAATGCCGAACCAGGAGACGGGCACAGGACACCGGAGGTTACTGGCCTGTTTCCCTACAGATGGGCGATCTGGGGTTCGTGAGATGCAGACCAACGCCATGTCACCAACTCACTGTGAGCGACAGATAAGTATGAAACAGGAGCAGTGCCCAAATACTCTGTCCTCAAATGCAGAAGAGAGAGGGTTTAGATATACAAATTTTAGCTATACAAATGAAGCTTTGATGGAGTTTTTTTTGTTAGTTAATTGTAAATGAAGCCAGTTCATTTTAGTGTCATTTTCTTTGACCCATATCTATTTTTATCCTGACTTCAGGAAATTTTTGCTTTCACCCTTAGGGGGTGTTGTTTTGTTGAGACGAGAATATTGCGTATTTTATTTTTCATAAAATCGCAAGAGAACTGCTAGAGCCAAATCCAATTGCCTTGATCATGACTGGGGACTGGGCGTGTTGAAGTCATTCTAACACTGCCCCTGATGTCACTGTAGGCTACTGCAGACTGGCTCTAAATGACACTTGAACAGTCACCCTGTTTAAGTTTTCCTGACAGAATAACAACATTTTTTCCCCAAAGCAGGAGCTTGCGCTTAACCATGTTTCTGAGTATCTCCTACAGACTGTTGAATAACCGTTCCTGACCAAAGAAGGGAACAGGGAGACCAGACCAGAGGACTCTCTTTTGCTCTGTTTTGTCTCTGTTTGTCTCTCTCATCTGTGGATCCACAGACGGAGCACTTCATCAGCCTGTGCTGGAGGCGGGAGCGCCGAGGTGAGCCCTCCAGCAGCACGACCCGGGCCGGCCCTAAGTGGAGCAGTACAGGGATGGACCGGGTTCAGTTCAAGAGCCTACATTTCTGACCTACAAGCATCTGCTCCACCTGCGGAGAAAAAGAAATGAAGGACTAAGTGCACATTTCCACCACCAAACTAACCTGTATCTAGGGCCTAATGACAAACCTGTACTACCTCGTTCATGTTTTCATTATGCTTTCAAACTAGCCCACGGGCCAGATCATGTTTCAAAAACAGGGGTGGCGGAGGATGTTAACAGATGTCTCCAACAGAATGAGGACCGCCATTTCCTGAGGCTAAGGAGGGGTTCCTGCATCACATCTCCTGGGGATTGGGTCCTGGTCCACGACCACAGACGAAGGAGCTGGAACTCGCCGAGGTGGCTCGGGCCGTACCAGTTTCTACTCATCACGCAGACAGCGATCTGAGAGGACTTCGTTGGATCCATGCAAGCATTGCCGACGGGTCCAAGCAGCAGAGGACGGTCCACCAAGGGATCGCAAACACCAGGAGATCAGAATGCAGCTGAACCAGAGGGCTCAGAGGCCAAAACCATGGGCCATCACACTGTCCTCTCCTCTGACGAGGAATCGGAGGAAAAATGACCTTGCTGGTCACCTCCTCACAAGATGCACCACACACGCACACACACCTGCACACACTAACATTGAACATAACTGATTTCAAGCAACGCGACATTGAAGTTGCGATCTAGAAGAGAAGACGCCTTGCATTCCCCAGATGACATTCTCCTCTGATGAGAAATCGGACTGCACCTCTGATCGCACACACTGGAACCTACATTAAACATTCAGAGACGCACACATGGAATCTATGTTCCATAGGACATCACATGCAATTATTCACAAGAGTGAATGAACTTTGAAATAATCTGGAAAATATCATATTTGTTTACAAGAGTTGCAATGGTTGAAACATGAGTTGATAAATAAGTTTGGGTTTTTTCCTCTAAATTGACCAAGAGGTTTTTTGCCCCTCTTACACTGGTAACCATTTTATCTTTTTTTTGCCTTGTTAAATCAAGTTTGTTTTTTGGTGAATGGTTGTCCACTCTTAGACTATAAATAGTATATAATCATGTCATTTTTTTATCTTGTTTCCTGTCAAATTTCTGAAGCAAGGGGTTTTGGTGTGTGATTTTGCACGTTGAGAGAAAATAATTAAAAAAAAAAAAAAAAAAAAAAGAGATTTTTTTTTTTTTTTTCTCCACCTAGTGGAGAGATTATTTCCTTTCCACATGTATAGCATAGCTGACTGTTTACACTGTGTTTGGATTTTATTTTTGTGTGCCTGTTCAGGCACAAATGAGGGATTGTCCAGGAATTTACATCCAAACACCTTAGCCTTTGTCTTTGTAATTTATCACCTCCCCCCAAGTCCCCTGCAAAACCCCAGTTTCAGTCTAATGTAAAACACCAACTCTCCCCTCTTTTGTAATTGTGAACACACTCTGCATAGCTCTTCCTCATCTCTTTGTTTAGGTCGGAGGGGCCCCACCTTGGTCTTCCTCGTCCTGATTCAGAGCTTTGTTTTCTTTGTTTTCTCATGTCACATGTTTTTACTCTTGGCCACGCCTGCCATTCATGTACAATGCAGTAGCCAATCACATCCTGGAAACCTTGTACCTTTTGTTTGGACTGTACATAAGCCACAGCCAGAAGTGACTGACTTCACTTCTCTGACTGAACCACCTTTGCTGCGTTTGTCAGGAAGTCCTTGCGCTCGTAATGATTTCATTCAATAAACCAGACTCAACCTTTTGAACGTATCTTGGTAAATCTTTGGACTAGACAAGTCTAGAATAACTATCACAGTATAGAGGTACGAGATCCGTTTCCTTGCCTCACAGTTAAAAATGCCAGTCACACACACACACACACACACACACAGCAGAGACCTCTGTGAGTGGGCACACTGTTCCACCTGGCCCTGGTTGAGGCACACACACACACACATACAGGCCTGCCTTTGTGCCCCATCCAGGTCCCCACCCAGCCTCCAGCGGCCAAACTAAACATGTCTGTGGTCTCAGCTCTAGCAGGCCAGGTCTCAGCTGGGGGGGTGTGGTCCTCAGGATATATTTAACTTGTAAACACTGGAGCCAGTGGCTCACTCACCAGTGAGATGTTCATGAGACCCATCGGCAGCTCTCCACTTCATACACCTGTATTTATGGAGTTTTGTAGCGATGTCGTGTGTATTGCTTGTTTGTGTTTGGCTGCACAATTTTCTCCTCGCGAGATGATAACTATGAGGGTGACCTTTGATGAGACAGACACACATCACATACAGTAGCACGCTGAACAATGTTATCTTGAGTTTATGCTGATATATTACATTTGGCTGATCTAATTCGTCTGTGAAATGTCATTTTTGTCAATGTTGTTGCTGTTGTAATAGACGGTCTCAGAAGCAATAACACATCAGAATCAGCCAGTTTTATTAGCCAGGTAGTTTTGACACTTACTAGGAATTTGCTTTGGTCAACGGTGCATAACACTGATGGAGACAAGATGAGACAGTGCAAAATACAATATACAAATGGAGTGTGATAAGTGTATATACAGTATACATGTCCAAACATGTTGCCATTTTGGAACTTAGAGAGAACATGTTGTTCTTAGTGACTCATCTATATTCAAGGAGAGCAGGGGGAGGAGAGAGAGAGGAGGAACAGAGAGGAGGGAGCAGACAGGAAATATGACAACTATGCAAGTTAAGGGAAGTAAAGTATGGTTCAATCAGAGAGGTGTGGATTCATTTAAATTCATACTTTAACGTATACTGTTACATACATTTGCCTCAAGACCAGACCCCTGACCAACAGTGTCCTCTCATTTGAGCTGATGAATAATAAAACTATATGGCCTGCATTTGTTAATAAGAAGGTGGTGGACTGGAGTCTTCCTGTCTGTCACACTCACTAAAACACCACAGCTGCCCTGGGGCAGACAGCTGGCATGTCACAGAGTACACTTCAGTGAAAAGAGTATTCAGTACAGAGACAAGCGGACTGTTATCTGTGACAGACTGGGGCAGAGACAGCAATCATGTGAAGATCACAAAGTCTACTGTACTCCCGTGTCTGCTCTGTAGAAGTGGCAAGAAAGAAAGGTCTATTACAGCCAGACCCTACAGAATACACAAATACAGAAAGCTGACTGAAACTAGATTGTATCCTCTCAAAAGACTATAAGCCTATCCGACCAAGGTTTAGCTTTTTGATTTGTTCCGTGTGTTATAATGATCTATAGGGTAGTTGATGGTGCTTCTTTGATGAGTATCAAATCAATCAACCTTTCCGAACAATGTGCCCCTGTCTGCTTTAAAGAGCTGTCAAACTTAATAATAGTGTGTAGTGTGTGTAGGCTACTCACTGTTATAAGATGAATAGAATAGCCCACAATAGAATAGAAAGTGTATTTGCCATAGAACTATAGCCTACTGTATTACAGGTAGGCCTAGCCTACACAATTATTGTAATCAGTTGTCCTTACAATATCTTATCAACACTAATCCATTCCTCATTTCCAGTTCCCAGGAATAGAAGTTAATAGCCTAATATCTGCTCCAACTTTCAAGGGTGTTTATTTGTCATAGCAGCAGTAGTATACTCCGGAGACGAGAGGGGTCGTTCGGGTTCAGTCCACGGAGGTTCGGAGGTTCAGAGGTTCGATCCCCAGAACTCCAGGTTGTCTCGTGGCTGGAGGGACGCTGGCCGCACGTGCGGCAGATAGGAGCCGAGGATAGGAGCCGAGGATAGGAGCCGAGGATAGGAGCCGAGGATAGGAGCCGAGGATAGGAGCCGAGGCGGTTTGAACCTCTGAACGACCGCGAGGGGCGATACACGACCAACGTCTTCTAGAAACGAGCGAGTGTGAAAGTAAGTGCTGAGTACCTATACTCCCAGTTAGCTAATGGAATTATAACGTTTCTCAATGTTTACATGCAGACTGTGAGAAACGTCGTTTCACAGAAAGTATACACTTTCATCTGGAAGGATATGTATTTTTAATTGCGTGAGTGTTTAGTCAATTAGTCCTAAGCATTGGCTAGCTAGAAACCTGCTAGGCCTGTGTCATCCTCGAGGTTTCCTGGTTGTGGTAGCCGCAAGGGGTGGTGAGCAAGGCGGCGTAGCAGCAAGACTTGCGACTAGCTTTAATTTTGTGTAACATCCATGTTAACACAGTTAACCATTGAAAAGTGTATATAAATATATGAAACGCAAAGGACACCCAGCTAGCTTGAGAGCTTACGTTCGGGTATTAACGTGCTAATCATATCCACAACCAAAACAGTAAGTGTGCTCGTATGTTGGAGCTGTTTAATTTTGCGGGTGCCTATCTAGTGCTTTTATTATATTTAGGATAATTATGACCTTTTGATTGCATATGTCATAGCTGGTGTTGTTTACGTTAGTGTTACAGCCAACACTGACAATGCTTTTGACTATAAAACGGCAATGATATCCACTATTTTAAGCAACATCTTGCAAACGCTTACTCCCGTGTTGTGGACTATTTCAGTACATTGTTGTCTAGCTAGCTATCTTTAGTAAGTGGACAAATCTAACAGAATGCAAAGTCACAATGAGTGCATAGCTTGGATAACTTAAGTTAACTGTTGAATAACTAGCTAGCTAACATGTAACGTTAGCATTCATACAGCAAAGTCGCTAAACGTTACATGGCTCTGGCAATAAACTTAGATTGCATGACGAAAAGGAGAATTACTAACATTATTCGGAATATTATCACAAATGCATACCATGTCCTAAAATATAACGTTAGGTGAAAAATCTCTCCTCTGTTCTTGTCTGGCATTAGTTTTGTATTCAGAGACGATAAGATGAGCTCAGCCGGTGTATGGATCTGGACCCTCGACTGAGGAGTACAACTGTGTTCGCCTGTTTGCATATTGTCCAGTGCTTTGCATGTCCATGGTGATGTCATGTCCATCTGGTCCGGTGGTACACCTGTCACTCTGTCCGACTGGGCCCTGGGTTTGTTTATAGAGAGCCCGGCACCCCGCCCGTGTCACTGGGCTTATTATTACACAATAAACTGAGCTGGGCTGAGAGCAATAGTAAAAGCGGACATGCCCGGGCATATCCGAGCGTGGTGTTCAGCTCAGCTCAGCTCAGCAGCAGACGGGTTGTGTGCGAGTGGACTGCACAGGCGCTGGTTCACCGCTAGGGGAGTCACAGCCCTGGAGCCTGTTCATGTTGCGACATGTCCGCTTCCCTTCCGCGCCGCCCTGCGCCCAATCACATCCCCAGAGCTGCTAGCCCTGACATGCCTGGGTCCTGCTTATATCAGAAGGGGACGGGGAAGCGGGTTCCCACTGCGACCTGCGAAGCTGAAGCACTTTATGTACAGAGGAGGAGTGTATAGGCTAGATGTGTATATAAGAGATCTACGGTAGTAGAATTTATTTAGGTAGGCTGTTTTTTATTTTATTTTAGATCTAATCTTAATGATGAATGTATGTTTTTTTCTATGACAATGTTAATTCTAATGTTTTCAAAAGGACTGAAATATAGTAATTACTAGCTTAAAAAACAAAACAAATATATTTTGCATATTTTTTTGTTTCTCTAACCAACAGAATGGCAACTGAGAATTGTCTAAGCAATTCACAGGACACAGCAGATAATGAGCATCTGGTAAGTCACACACACACACACACACACACACACACACACACACACACACACACACTACAGTGCTTTGCAAAGCTTAGCACCATATCCAAACCCTTTCTAAATGTTTTTAGCTGCAATGTCAATGCCTTCCATGTCTGTTCAAAAGTTGTAAAGGTGTTCTAATTGCTGTGTTTGTGTTTTCCTCAGGTGAGACCCAAAGTGGCCCTGCACACGTTATTACAGCACGCAGGTGCAGACAAGGAGGTGTACACCATGAAGGAGGTAGATATCTCTGGCAGCTGTCTGTCCCCGGGCCCCGCTCACTGGAGCTCATCAGCTCCAGACAGCTAACAATGTTCATTTGTTCCTGTTATATCACGAGCTAACATTCACAAACTCCTACTTCACATAGCCAATCTCTAACACTCTACTGTGGAATAGTGATATATACTGTGAATATGAGTGATGAGTTGGATATCACTGTTGATAACATAACTGGCCTTAACTAGGACAGATCTTGTCCTGCGGACTTGGGGACAGTCTCCTAGTCCCAGACTAGATGCGTCTTTCTGTAGAGAGACGGGATGCATTCTCTCCTGGGATCAGACTGCTCTTAACCTCTGTAGGAGAGTCTTTGTCTGCGAGAGCCCCTGTAATCACCAGGCTGTGCAGGGCGTGTGTGAGGCATGTTTAGTCATACTTCAGAGACTGCTGTTTGTGTGTGACTGCTGGAGCTCAGTACTGTAGCCAATTACAGGCTGCATGATGGCAGCATTCATGTGGCATGAAGTGTCTATGCATGTTTGACTTGCCCATGTTGTTATTGTCCTGTTACAAAAAACTTCTGAGAGTAATGATCTCAGGCCAATTTATTCCTCATAAGACCAGTGTCATATGACACTCTTACACACAAATCATGTCACACACTTTATTTTTATAAACCCGTCTTGCGCCTCCTGAATTTTGTAAGGTCACAGACACCGTCATAGATTGTCGCACAGTCTGATTGGTTGGCGGTATAAAAGCTTCGTAAAAATCCATTGCACAAAATGTAAACAAACTATGCTTGCATAGCCTATATTTACCATAGAGATGCTGTGAAGTTTCGGCCAGGTTGAGTATTTCAGTCTAGAGTGTTGGCTGAAGCATAAAATGTGGAAAGTCTGTTATTGATATTTTTTGTGACGTACGACACTTCTTACCAAGCATAAATTGACCTTAACATTTCTTCAAGTCAAACCTGTGCTATATTACTGGTGAAGCCAGGTTCTCTTTAGGTCTGATAGTTCGCTCTCTCTTTTCTTTCTCTCTCTTTTTTTCTGGCATCCCAACCATTAGTTATTTCTCATCATTTACTTTCTCCCCATGGTTACTAGTGCTGCCTTTTATCCATAGTTGCCATAGTTACTCCTGCTGTCATCTGTCTAGTTGGTTTAGATTTTTCGAAGCGAGGAGTTCAGGTTGCCTGGTGTAGGAGGAAGGCGGAAGTAGTGTCTATCAGTCAGAAGGAGGAAGCTAGTATGAGTCATCGTAGTCACTATGTCTTTTAGTCAACAGTGTGTGACTAAGCGGTTTAAACTGTGTAGGCTGAGTCACTGTGGTTTTCATACACCACTGGAATGTCTGACTGGACTGGGCTGGGCTATGCTAGGCTAACTGTCTCCCTGTCTACCAAGGAGCATGATGGGAGAGCTTAGCGACAGATCCTCTCCTCTGACGGCTAGCCAGCAGCTGAGGGCCTGTAGCCATAGAAACCCTTGTGATCTGATCACATCAGACGTATCTCCCTGATGGACGACGTTCAGCCAACCTGGTCTCTGATCTGCAGCTTCACTATCTGAGGAATGTTGTTGTTGTCGACGACGTTGACTCTTTATGATCTCTGTTTCTGTGATAAGGAAGTGCTGTAGTCAGTCTGTGTCATGATGTTTGTTATCAGTCCTAATGAAAAGTAACCAGAAATCTAGTCCTGCGGGCTGGGCTGGGAGGTTAGAAAGCCGCACAGTTTAGTCTCCCTGAGGGCAGTCTGTCTCCAGCCAGCCTGGTGCTGCTCTCCTGTCCTCATCCATGTTCCCATGCTGTTTCCTTCTCATTCTGGCCCTAGGCAGTCCTTCCACCCCGGGCTGTTTAGGTCCTTCACTTCACCGGTGTTGTGTTGTCCCCTGGTCTCAGGGTGCTGGGTTGTCCCCTGGTCTCAGGGTGCTGGGTTGTCCCCTGGTCTCAGGGTGCTGGGTTGTCCCCTGGTCTCAGGGTGATGTGTTGTCCCCTGGTCTCAGGGTGCTGGGTTGTCCCCTGGTCTCACGGTGCTGGGTTGTCCCCTGGTCTCAGGGTGCTGGGTTGTCCCCTGGTCTCAGGGTGCTGGGTTGTCCCCTGGTCTCAGGGTGCTGGGTTGTCCCCTGGTCTCTGGGACTGTGCTGACCGGTGGTCTCTGTCGTCCAGGTGCTGTTCTACCTGGGCCAGTACATCATGCAGAAGCAGCTGTACGACCAGCGACAGCAGCACATCGTCCACTGTGCGGACGACGCCCTGGGGGCCGTGCTGGGCGTCGACAGCTTCTCAGTCAAAGAACCACGGTATGGACACACTCCTCCTTGACACACACCCACCCACAATCAGACACGCACACACACACACACACACACACAGAGGCACACAAACAGACACATACACACACACAGTTTGCGTGGGCGTGTTTCTGGGGTTCCCTTGGGGACTGGAAACAGCTGGCCACAGTGTGTGTGTGTGTGTGTGTGTGTGTGTGTGTGTGTGTGTGCGCGCGAGTGTGCGTGCGTGTGTGCGCGTGTGTGTGTGTGTGTGTGTGTCTGTGTGTGTGCGTGTGTGCGTGTGTGCGTGTGTGTGCGTGTGTGTGTGCGTGTGTGTGTGTGTGCGTGTCGCCAGCCAACTGTCACAGCAGGTGCTGTGTTGTGTGTGCGGATCTGTTAATCAAATCCAACCAGAGGTCTGAACCGTGAAACTGCAGTTCCTCTCTTGTGGTCTAATAGCAGCCGTGCACATGTCTTTCAGAGTCCTGTTCTCAATGATCACCAGGAATCTCACTGCCGTTAAAACCCCAGGTACTTTTAGAAGCACAACCTGGCCTCCTCTCTGCTTAAAATGATTATCTTGAGATTTTTTATCTCTGCTTAAAATGATTATCTTGAGATTTTTTATCTCAGGGTCATGGTTTTGAGCCCCACATTGGGCGCAGACAAATAACACATTATATCTGTGATATAAATGCACGTACTGTATCATGTACATATATGCAAGGTTTAATTAGTTACTTTATTGTTAGTCCGGTGTGTGTGTGTGTTTAATTAATTAAGATGACTTGTTCTCCCCCTCAGACCCCCAGACCGGCTATACAGAAACCAGGAGCCAGAATGGACAGGACAGGAGGCCTGAGGTAAACACAACGTCTGCGTCATTCTGTTTGCAGCTCTAAAATCACGTCACCAAAATATTTCACTCATATCTGTGTGTGTGTGCACACGTGTCATGGCTGATGTTGGTGCAGTCACGCGTTGAGCTCCCTCCGGCCTTTGAGAGGAGTGATACAAAGCTGTAACTCTGTCTTGTGTTCCAGGGGACGGACTCAGACAGCAGCTCCTCATCCAACTCAGAGACCAGCAGCAGCAGGAGGAGGAGACGAAGCACAGACCCTGGTGAGACCCAGTGACGCACTGGTGTGTGTGTGTGTGTGTGTGTGTGTTGGGGGGGTGGGGGCTCTGAACTCAGCCCTGAGCAGCAGCTGAGGCCAGTCTGGGAGTTCTGGAGGCTGTGGAGAATGTGTTGAGATGATCAGACCACATAATCAGCCACTTCACAGCAAGGCACACAGCGACATGCAAACACAAAGACGGTCTATTTTCTGGACCGGCTGGGAAATCACCACAGCAATGAAGATATCTGGAGAATCACTGAGAATAAAAATCATATCAGCTCCTCACACAAGTCAACATTGTCCCGTCAAAGCACTGTGTGTGTATACTACCAACTGACATGTATCGTGTGTGTGCGTGTGTGTGTGTGCGTGTGTGTGCGTGTGTGTGTGCGTGTGTGTGCGTGTGTGTGCGTGTGTGTGCGCGTGTCTGTGTGTGTGTGTGTGTGTGTGTGTGTGTGTGTGTGTGTGTGTGTGTGTGTGCGCGCGCGTGTGCGTTCCAGCAGGATCATCCAAGGAGCAGGACAATGAGGACGACAGTGAGCCCAGGAAGAGACACAAGTCAGACAGCTTCTCCCTGACCTTCGACCAGAGCCTGTCCTGGTGTGTGATTGGAGGGCTGAACCGCGACCGCAGGAGCAGCGAGTCTTCAGACACTCACAGCAACACTGTGAGTCCTCCTGACCCTTGACCTATGACCCCTACCCAGACACTGAACCCTCTGTTGACCTTGACTCCATTAGGGACACACTACAATACATTGTAAAACTCTGAAATCTGAGTTGTCTCTCTCTCTCTCTCTCTCTCTCTCTCTCTCTCTCTCTCTCTCTCTCTCTCTCTCTCTCTCCCTCTCCCTCTCCCTCTCCCTCTCCCTCTCCACAGTGACAGCCAGGGCACTAGTGTGTGGAGTTGTTAGTTCACTACTCTGTCATTTGAACCAAGCATGCTCTATAATTTGTGACTGACTGAGAGCATGCCAGTGATGGCTAGTGGCTATTAACATGTCAAGCAGACAGATTTTTCCTGTCGGATTTTATTACCACGAGTGTCCCTCTTACTGACCTCCCACTCTCCCTCTCTCTGCAGGAGGCAAGTTCATTGGCCAGTGACCTAGTGGTGGAGGAGGTTCAGGACTCTGACTCTGACAACTTCAGTGTGGAGTTTGAGGTGGAGTCCATCGACTCTGAGGCCTACAGTCAGGATGAGGACGCGTCCGACGAAGATCAGGTCTCGCATCATAGAAATATAGAGATATACATGTCTAGACAGGCTGTCACCTAGAAATACAGATAGAAACATATCTAGTCAGGCTCATAGTCATCTAGAAATAGAGATATATACATGTCTAGATAGGCTCATCTACAAATACAGATATCTACAAATGCAGATATATACACAGACATACATATATACATGTCTAGACAGCCTCATACTAATCTAGAAATATAATAATACATTATGTAATAATAAATCACTCTTTAGAATATTTCAATATTCCGTCAAGGGTGCAAACTTGTCAGCCTTTTGCGAAATTCGCAGTTTTTAATCCAAAATAGGTCATTTGTGTGATTTGTGTCGATCCGGTGAGTTTTTGAAATGGGGGGGGGGGGGGGGGTCTGGGTCTGCGAGTCGCAGGGATACTGGGAATGAAATGAGAACCACGTCTCCTGTGTTGTCTAAAGAAAGGCTTCTGCCTGGAGCCTGCACTCTCATGACTAAGTGGCCTGGCTGTACGGCAGAGGGAGTTAAATAAAGTAGTGCAGTTTCGTTTGGGCATGGTTTGTGTGGGCTATCATAAAGACTTGTCACCTTCAAGTGAAAATAGCCGTTTTTAGTCCAAAATAGGTCATTTGTTTGATCTGTGTATGTATAGGTTTGTATGTTTGTCACCTTTTTCACCTGTGATCGTTTTGTACCTCTGATAAAGCAAACTTTCTTTCACTTTGAAATAGGCGTTCTACATCCATCTATTTTGTATCACAATAAACTATTAGGCTGATAGTAGCCTACCAAGATCAATCAAAAACTCGAAATGGCTTAAAATTTTTTTTTGTCTGTTTCTACCAAATGTAGTCTAGTCCACAAGGAAGCGCTGAGGCGCACTGCTGCTTGCTTGCTTGTTCAAACCATAATACCGTTCCATAGCATGCCAGTGCTTCACATTGACTGTGACTAATCCCTATATCCTCATGCTAAAATCCATTGTAAACCCATTTTAAAGCTGATTTGTTTTAATCTTCCTGGCGGGGTCAAGCCCCCGGACCACCCTAGGGGGTCCACATTTTTTTCACCCTTGATGAGGCTCTAACCCTAACCCTGTCAGTGTCCCCTAACCCTGTCAGTGTCCCCTAACCCTGTCAGTGTCCCCTAACCCTGTCAGTGTCACAATACTTCCTCCTACTCTTGGCTCCGTTGGCTGCCAACCGTATTGTGCTTAAAGAGGCAGTCTGCCAAACATCAGTATCACAGGCCACTAATGACCCAGTATAGCCCTTCTATAGATCACAACCAGACATGCTGTAATAATGACCCAGTATAGCCCTTCTATAGATCACAACCAGACATGCTGTAATAATGACCCAGTATAGCCCTTCTATAGATCACAACCAGACATGCTGTAATAATGACCCAGTATAGCCCTTCTATAGATCACAACCAGACATGCCGTAATAATGACCCAGTATAGCCCTTCTATAGATCACAACCAGACATGCCGTAATAATGACCCAGTATAGCCCTTCTATAGATCACAACCAGACATGCTGTAATAATGACCCAGTATAGCCCTTCTATAGATCACAACCAGACATGCCGTATCAGCATCTACACACACGGCATGTACATCACCTTTGCCCCAGACTATCGCATTAGAAAGGCTCCCAATATGTGGCAATTTCACAAGTGTGGGGCTGCATTGTTACTGACTGCCATCTAGTGGTGCAGTGTGGAGCTGCAGGTGTAGTGTGGAGCTGCTTTGAGATTGACTGTCATCTAGAGGTGAAGTGAGGAACTGCAGTGAGACTGACTCCTCTCCCTCACCGGTCTGTCCTGCAGGTGTTTGAGGTGACCATCTTCGAGGCGGAAGAGGACGACAGTTTTGACGAGGACACAGAGATCACAGCAGCTGTACGTTCCATCTTCTCTAGTAGAGCTGTCAAATAAATACTCTGAACTTCAACTATTCCACTCTTCGACTTTGGGGAAAAAATGCGCAATCGATCTTCAAAATGTACATTTGATTAGTAGGCTACCGCAAAGCAGCGCACGTTACACAGCCTCCCGAGTCCCACACATCTTCTAATCATGACAAAACACATTGTTAGTATTCAATCTTTTCAACATGGCCAAACAGACAATTATATAATACCAATAATTGAATATATTTGTGTGGTTGTGGTTTCTACATTCATGATCTGACAGTCCTCTGTATTAGGATGATGTTATGATCTGGCTCTAACGTACGTGTGTGTGTGTGTGTGTGTGTGTGTGTGTGTGTCTCTCAGGACTACTGGAAGTGCTCCAAATGTGAGGAGCTGAACCCTCCCCTCCCCCGCAACTGCAACCGCTGCTGGACGCTACGACCGGATTGGGTCCCTGACTCGGTTGCCAGTAACCCCGCCCCGCTCGCCACCACCCCTGACCTTGCATCCCTGCCCCCGAAAACCTGCACCCCTGACCCAGAAGAAGTGGAGGGGCTAGATGTGCCAGACGGGAAGAGAGCCAAAACTCCCCTCATCTCCGACTCCCAAGACTCTCAAGTCTCCGCCCCCTACTCTCAAAGCCCCGCCCCTGACACGCAAAGCTCCGCTCTGGATTCCCAGATTTCCGCCCTGGATTCCCAGAGCGGCAGGACGGACTCCCAGGAGCTGGGAAGCTCCCAGCCCTCCACCTCCTCCTCTTCATCGGCCCCCGCCAGCAGCCAGGAGGAGGCGGAGCTGGAGCGCTTCAACAGCCTGGAGGCGTGTCTGCCGGCCAGCTGCCTGGAGCCCTGCCTCATCTGCCAGAGTCGGCCCAAGAACGGCTGCATCGTCCACGGACGCACCGGACACCTCATGTCCTGCTACCCCTGCGCCCGCAAGCTGAAGAAGAGGAACAAGCTCTGTCCCGTCTGCAGAGAACCCATACAGTTGGTAGTTCTAACCTACACCAGCTGAGGGACACACACTATTTCATTTTGAGTTATTTAATTTTGAATGAAGAATGTTTATATATTAGTTTACTGGGAAGATGAGTGTATTTATTTTGAAGTACGAGATATATTATCAACTGCTGTGTTCTAATTTTTAAAAGTTGTTCTAAGTTTTACTAATAAAACTAGAATGTTTCTTGGCCAAAAAGAAAAAAAATTCTCCTTGTCTTCTTGCTTGTGTCCTGTTCTCATCAGATACGTACGGAAGAGCATTAGGGCCAACAACTGAGGTTTTGATCTTTTTTAAGCTTCTGAGTTTAAAGTCAGAAATTCTGAGAAAAAAGTCGGAAATAACTTCTGAGACAAAAGTCAGAATTTCTGACTTTAAACTCAGAAGCTTAAAAAAAAAAACTCAGTTGGCCCTAATGCTCTTCCGTAGGATACGTATCCATGCTACAAATCTATACAAACCAAGGGAGCCAATACGACCAACCTGGCAAAGCATCTTGCAGACAGACATGCTGACTTTTTACAGTACACAAATAATTCAAAGAGCGAAGCCCTGATAGTAGTTTTTATGAAGATCCGTTTGAAGAAGATAAGAAAGGAAAGGGAAAGCGAAATGAGTCAACAGGTGGGCTTTGGGATCGACATTGAGGAGGTCCTTCACCGATCACACAGCCTAGGGAACCCTCTCGTCGGAACTCGGGGACTCCAAACTGTCCCAGTTTACATACTCAATGCAGCAGCTACCTCAGCACAAATCAGGTTCCTCAGCATGGCCTGGTTAACCATTCTTCAAGATAACAGACCACCTTCACAGGCAGTGACCTTTCTAGTCGAGATCACATGTTCTGCGTATTTTGACAAGCCGAAGGACATCTATGAATCAGTCAAAGACATGATCACACCGGGAGCGGTGCCGACACCAGTGATCCTCGAGAGGTCCGGGGTGTTCAGAATCCCCACCTCGAGAACAGCCGAGGACAACTTTACTGACTATTTTAGAAAAGGGTGCACAGACCTGATGCCCCAAAAGAGCCTCATCAGGGAAATTACTCAGGAGGATGGTTTAGCACTCTGGCAGGTTGCTCTCATCCAACTCTGTCTTGTGTCTGGGCACCTGTTCACCGGCAACCAGGCATATTACACCTGGTTCTCGAGGCGGATGAAAGGAATGCCAATCGAGACGACCGTGACTCAACAACTCACACAAGAGTTCCTCAGTATGTTGGTCACTCCGGGGGGTTCACTTGCCGTAGTCAGGGCAATGATTGTCCAGGTCATGATCTCCACAATCGATGCACCCTCAATAGGAATTCCGCTCGTGGATGGGATAAGAGCTGCATCCACCTATGTTGAGTGGTCTGGGATGGCCTGGGCCTACCTCGCACTAAGTATGGTAATGAGAACAGCTCACCCCATCCTGCTTGCTCAATCCGTGAGGAAAGAGGCCATGCAACTGTCACGATTTATAGGCACCCTCGGCAGAAATATTGCCCGAATACCATTCGAGAGGATACTTGGTCTTACTCAAGTCAGAGGACTCAACGCAGGGAATTAGAGGACTCAACGCAGGGAATTATCCTACCCTATCAAGTGCTGCCTATGGGGTAGCGGCAGCGACCTTTGAGAACTTCGGGGGCTTCCAGGGGACAATATACTCGCAGCGTATCCACAAAGCAGCCCAAGCACTCAGCCAGATCATCACCGCCTGTGATGCCTCCGTCCCAGACCCCCTCACAGGTCTCCAAGGCGATCAAATGAGGGACGCGACACAGCTGGTAACAAAGGCCCTGAAGGAGGCTGGAGACGACAAAAGCACCGCAAGGCATGCCATAATCTGACCTGACTGACACAAAAAATGTAGTATTGCCATATCAATCCCAAGCTGGAGACCAAAATAACCACCTACCTCTTTTAACTACCGAGAATATTCTCGAGGAAGCGCACAAGCACTCAGATCACATACTTAATCTCAGGTAACTTAAGCCCTATTGGCTTACAGAAGGGCAAGACTTGTTTGAGGTTTCATTCTTCCCTTAACCAGTCCACAACTCAGGGTTACAAAGTTAATTCAACTCCGACTATCGGATCTCTTGTGCTCTTATCATTTGTTTTAATATTTCTGTGCTCTTTTAATGCTCTCAACAAGTTTAATAAATTCTTGTGATTGAACCAGGTGATGACCTGACAAGCAATATTTAGTGCTTCTGAAAAGTAAGGAACTACTGTTATTAAGAAAGAAAAAAAAAGAATTCAAAGAGCGACAGGTTAGCGAATGTGATAGAATTTAAGATACACACAACAGCAACACCAGTATTGAATACAACCGAAGGATATTTAGCCTACCTTATGTTTGACTGTATGAATGCAAAATTACATTTATTGCACCAGATGCTAGAGAACCTAATTTTCATCCGTAGCATGAGACTTTTAGCTAGCATATATAGCTGCAGCCTGGCTGCAAGCCCAGCTCTCTCTGCCTAGTGCACGTGTGGAAAAAAAAAATCAATACCTGCTCCGACCTCCTAGAGCGAGAGAACTTAACCGTGAGACAATCATCTCTTCTGATAATTTGAAATAGCAAAAATGCTTCAATAGGCCTGGGTTAATTGATAATAATAATAATAAGCTTTTAAAATTTTTATATCTCACAGTTTGCCACAACATAGGCATAATTTATTGATTTCTCCCCACACAGACAAATAATCAGATGCCAGCACAATCCCAAACCACCCAGTCGAGGCAGCCTTCCTTCCCAGCTGTGTTTGAAAGCTACAGGAAATATAATAAAGACTCAAAAGATGCAAAAAGACTGAACAGAGCACTAACAAAAAGCCAAAAATTTAAAGTTCCATGTTCTGCGATCTATTATTCCATTACTTTTCCATATGTTTTAGATTTTCCTTATGTTTTAGATTTCCGCCTTGGTATCGTTTCGGTATCGAAATATTTTGGGCAGGTATCGTATCGAAGTCATAATTTTGGTATCGTGACAACACTAGTCTGTGTAGCCTACGCCAAATACAAGATGCACGAAACGTACAGTAGGCTACCTAAACTGTAGGAGCAATCGGACAAAGGAACAGATGTGGGAACATAAAAATGTAACTTGACCCGCGGTATTCTAACAGGAGCTTTACGTCATTCCGCACCACCGCTCGCCTGCCCATAGGGGCGCAGTAATACCACTCATTGACCCATTGCTGTAGCTCATCTCGCACATTAGATGAGCCTACCGTTCTCAAACTCCTTGTCCTCTGTCTGGTTGTAATTTAATTAGTACGAACAAAGCCTATCTATTTATAGTTTCTATCTCTGTAAATGTCGCCGGGTCTATATCTGTTAACTGTCGGGACAAGTAGAAGTTTAATACATTAGGCTGAGTGTTCTCATATGGAACATGGCATCAGGACGAGTAAGATGGCTAACGGAGATGACCAGAGATGTGTTTGAAATGGTTCACTCACTCCCTATTCCCTATTACCATGGATGTATTGAGTGCGACTCATAGTGAACTACATGGGGAATGATTTAACAGTTTTGGGACACATGGAATGTAACTGCGTAAGATATTCATGACTCAAACAAGCAGACGCGCCGATCACTGATGGCAGCAGGTTTAAATATCAGGTAGTATTCAGGATCCATGTTTAGTTGAATGATAAATCCCATATAAATGGTTGGAATTCTAATGATGTGCAGGTGTGATTTTGTCAACTTTGGTTCTGTCTGCTAATAGCAGGCTGTGAAGCTGCACGATAAGACCGTGATAGCAAGTTAGCTCACGACAGCAGCTTCCATAATATTAACGGTAGCTGTCGGTGGCTAAAAAACAGATAGCTAACTTTACAACGTTGATTCCTGTAGCTATTTTGATTTTGATGCTATTAGTTCAACTTCTGTTTCTCGGGCAGGAACGGAGACGAACTCGCATTAGCAGCAAAGCAGCTAGAGGAATGATCTTAACATTAGCTAACTGCTTTAGCTACTGCTAGCTACAGTCTTCTTCACTTCTCCTTCGGTAAAACATGACACCGTTGTGTTGTGGTATTGTGGAGGGCTTAGGCAGAAGCAGGAAGAGAAACCACTTTTGCCCCATATAAGTAAAATAATGGTCTCATAAGCATTTTTCGATTGTAAAATTGTGTTCACTTGTTTTAGTTTGCAAACATATGCAATTTTCTTAGCATATCTACTGGCTACATGATAATAGCTGCAGGGGTGCGCTAGTGACATTTGGGCAGAATGAACAGGTGAAATGAAAGCTCTCGAAGAGATCTTTCTAATGCTGTTGGTCAGCTTTGAATGTAGTTTTAATGTGAAAGATGCATCTTGAATGCAGTCAAGACAAATTATTTTGCCTCTTAACTTTTGTCAAACCCCCTGGTTCCAGTCAATTGGATTATTATATATAGGCTATAGGCTACTTTCGTTTACAATGACGTTACCTTATGAACACAAATAGCTTAACCTATAGGCCTACATAAAAACAATAGCCTAAAACCATGTTTATTTACAATGTATTTTCTTTCATTGATAGCATGGCAATAGGGTGAGGAAAACGACGCGCGGTCTCTTTAGCCCTAAGACCATCAGGCAGGCAGCTCAGGAGGTCGTTGAAGGCTATATATATTATTATGATATTATGTCTAATAATACATTCGTTGAAAGTACACAGGCGGATCTACTATACGGAATTGGACCGAGGAGTGTTCTCATATGGAACTAGGCTGCACACGCCCGCCCGCGACAAGAGCTGAATTGTAGTCAGCTTTCCCCGCTGCGCGCAGGACGCGTGCGTCCCCCGCTGATCCGAGCGAGAACGCAGGCGGAATGTCGCTCCCCGTCTGAAACGGCCTTGACTCCTGGAATCCCAAGGTCTTTCATATTGAAATTCTCTTGATGGTCTGGGGATGCGAGACGTGTTAAGGGAGTGCATCAGTTGTGATCCTTGACAGTAGGCTACCAGCCTGCGCTGCGCTCAGCACAAAGTTGGATGAATGGATGGACTTATTGGAATCCTGGAAAATGTTGATTGCGCTCTAAAATCATGAAAGCATAAATGTAAAAATGCAGCAACAGAAGTAGTCTAGATGAGATGGTGGTTTAAATGAATGGCAACACGTAGCCTAGAGGAAAACATAAATTGAGCCTGGTGATAATGCTGATAATCTACAGTAGGGCCTACCTCTGGCTGAGTTCATGGTTACAACCATTCATCTCTTACACATGGGCCTATACAATACACAATCTACTTTGGACGTTAAATCCATCTATCAATCAAACTAGCGAATTCAATGGCCGGTCATGGCAAAGCACCCGCTAACGCAGGCTACCCCCCTCCCCACAATCCAGGGCTAGCAAACCGGTTCATCCAGTTTATTTGAATATAAAAGAATTTGGGGGGGGGTTACAATAGTCTAGTCCAGGTTCGCTGGCGAGTGACGAGCTACTCAGATGGCGCATGCATGTGTGGACATTGTAGGCCGATTCTGTAAAACCTAAAGAATAAAAGTAGGCTACGTTCAACATTCATTGGAGTGGTCCAGTTGGATAGGCTAGTCTAATTTAAATAAATTGAGGACCTGTATTTTCAGTGTTTGCTGGTAGCGAATGCCACAGACAAGACAGGAAATCTTTTCGTTTCATTGTTTCATTGTTTTTGCTCTATGCACAAGATAGTTAATGTTCGGATATAATTGGCAGTAGGGCGGGAAAAAACCCTATCAAAGGCCAAGATTAGAAGGGATTTGAAGATGTAATTGGTCATTTTAAATGGGCCTACTTTATCTTTTGATGCCTATTTGAACGGACTGCATCGATCAATGCAATGACTCCATGTTTTTCAGTTTTACCCTTTTCATCAATAAAACATGATTTTTACATTCATGTCTCAACCATTATTATCGAATTATCTAGTTGATATATGAATAAAACAATAAGCCATTTTAATGGCTACGGGCTACTAGTTGTAGCTATACACGAGTTGATGCGCTCTGCTCTCACGCACGGTTGAGGCGGCAGCTCAAATACACTTCGCACATATCCTCTGCTATAGCCTCTCACAGACAGCTAGGTGCACTTCATGCATTGGTAGACAGTTCTGTTCTTGCTGCAGCTTGTCTTGTCTTCACCATGCAGGTGAAGACAAACAGCCGGTGGCTGTTTGGACGCCAGAGCGCGCAGCTCTTCAGCCAACTGGAGGATGTCGCGTCTGGGGAGGCTCTGCGTCTCTCCACCAGTCCCCAGCGAACCCAAATACTTATTTATAATAGCCTACGTAGCGCGAAACTGTGCATATAATAGGCTGTAGCCAGCGCGAAACTGCGCATTCCCTATAGCCGTTCATGGAACGACTGGCGGCCGGTATAAATAAATAAAAACATACACGATATTTTCTTATTTGAATGATCTTGAATATGTGACCGCCGCTGGTAATTTGGTCCTCAACTAGGCATTTTCATTTTTCAGTTTTTTACAGATTATGAAAGTGCAGATTGTAAGCTTTCAAATGAGGTCTCATACATTGAAATCTGAACATATTTGAAGAAGATATGCTTATTTGAATGCTAGTACTGCCAAATCAACTTAGCTGAGAAATCTCCCTCCAAAGTTCTCCAACATTTTCACACCTCTGACTGCCAGGTAATGGGCGTGAACAATGGCCTGGTAACCCCTCCCCCAGCCACTCCCCCACTGGACGATCTGTCATTATCTGTCAGAGTGGCTGTCAACTTGGGGTATTAACTGAGAGTGGCTGCCAAGTGAGGTGCTCTCTCACTGATGACCCCACACTCTGAGTCAGTATTAATCTTGTGTTGTGAATGCAGTTAAGAACAATATAAGATGAAGTTCAAATTTAACGTTCTTTATTGTCACATACATGATATAAAGTACAAGCATAAGTAGTTAAGTGTACAAAAAAAGGCAACTGTCTAAGTGTTAAAGTGTACAGTCAGTTGTCTGTTTTATAGACAAGGTGCATAGTGTTCATTGTGATCAAGTGTACAACAAAGTAATAACAGTCCCCAGCTCAATACTCAAGGTAATAACAACAGTACTCAGCTCAGTATTCAATATTCTAACAATGCAGTCTGTGCAAGTGTGGGGAAGTCTGTGCAAGAGAACAAGCAACGCTTCAGTATACAAACAGGAAAACAGGAAAGGCTGTGGCCTTTCTCCTGCAGTGCTGTCCGTCCTGATGATCTGCAGTGAATCTACAAGCGGACAGTCTTGTTCTGAGCTGCTGTGGAGTTTGGCGGGGGACATGTGACGTCTCGTCCCTCATCAGAACAGAACTCTCTGATCTTGTCAAAGAGATACGTCTGTCTGGCCATGTCCAGTCCGGGTGGGGCTTGCACAAGAAGACCTTCTCTGGGGGGCAGGACATCAGGCTTGCGCAGCAGCTGAAACTCGACTGCCGGTGCATCACGGTGTTCTCTGGCCACAACCATGCCAGGTCTCTCAGCATCAAAACTGCAATAGAATAGAAGGAAGAAAGTACATTAAACTATTGCCCACAGTACTGGCACTCCATATAGATAAAATAGTACCAGAATGTGTTGATTACCAGAATGTGTTGATTAAATAGACTAGCTAATGCATGATAGGATGAACGTATTCTCACCTGTTGTGCAAAATCAAAGCTGTAGTGCATAGTGATCTTCTTGCTGGCTGGTATGGAGGGGCCCAGGGAGAGCTGCAAATCCTCACCTTTTTGCTCATCCTGTAACCAAAACAAAAAACAAAGGTGTCAGACTACCATAGCTCTCATGCTCTCTCATTCTGTTTCTCTCTATAATATAGCTACCTAGCTCGATATTAGCTGCCACGCTGGCTAGTTTAGGAACAAAGGGCTAGCTCAGCTAACTAGCATGTTAGCTAACGTTAGCTAGCTAGCCTTTGTTAGTTTGTTATGCTAGCTAGACTTAGTCACTTGTTTAGAAAGGAGCTTCTGCTAAACGACTAACGTTAATGTAATGTAAACAGCACAGATAGTATAAAGATCAGCTTACCCCAGAGCAGAGCAGAATGCTTGGCGGTGGTGTGAATCTGGTACGTCGTTCGCGTTCGCTTTGTAGCAACTTGCTTTGTTACAGTCATCCCAGTATCACAGGTCATCAAGAATACAACTCCGTGTACGAACGAGTCCTGCTCTGCTGGAGTTTTAGCTGCTCTTAAAACTCTTTCCATGTCCTGGATGCCATCCCCGTCTTCTCTTTAGCAAAAGCTGTAGCATCCATGGTTTAACTTGGGACTGAATGTAAACAGCCGGCGTGTTGTTTGGGAAGGGTGGGGGGCGGAGAACCCGGAAGCAATAGCCAATGAAACCAAATCATGCTAATCGATCTGCCCGCCCCCAAACCCGGCTCGAAATCAGCTAAAAACGAGCTTAGTTTGCAGACTAATTAAACGTATTTCGTGAACCTAAAACTGTTGTCTGTTATAGTAAGTGGGTTCTTCACAACTTCAACTTTGGTAATACAAAATAAAACAAAAAACGAAAAAAAACGTTTTTTTATGTATTTTGCCCTCTAGCGCATTTCGGGGTTTGCCGAGTTGCGGACCAAATCACCAGCCGCTGTCACATATATATATATTCAAGATCATTCAAATAACAAAATATTGTGTATATTGTGCATGTGAAGGCACTCACTGTCAAACCTGCCGCTATCTATGCACAAGATAGTTAATGTCCGGATATGATTGGCAATGAGTGATCTTTACTCATGGCGACTGTAAATTTTGTATGGATCCACAAGTCGATCAAGCTTATTTTTTCTTTGTATCGTGCTGAAGCCATATAGCCTACTGCGCTCAGACTTGGCTACATTAGCTGGTGCCCCGTCTTCAAATTTACTTCCGGGGTTTACGAGTAGCCTACCAGTTGAATGCGTTCCAGAAACAAAACGCAAAACCCCCACGTTCACCATATCTTTACTTACAAATGTGACAGCAGCTGGTGATTTGGTCCGCAACTCGGCAAACCCCGAAATGCGCTAGAGGGCAAAATAAATCAAAAAACGTTTTTTTTTGTTTTTTTGTGTATTACCAAAGTTGAAGTTGTGAAGAACCCACTTACTATAACAGACAACAGTTTTAGGTTCACGAAATACGTATAATTAGTCTGCAAACTAAGCTCGTTTTTAGCTGATTTCGAGTCGGGTTTGGGGGCGGGCAGATCGATTAGCATGATTTGGTTTCATTGGCTATTGCTTCCGGGTTCTCCGCCCCCCACCCTTCACCAACACGCCGGCTTTGTTTACATTCAGTCCCAAGTTAAACCATGGATGCTACAGCTTTTTCTAAAGAGAAGACGGGGATGGCATCCAGGACATGGAAAGAGTTTTAAGAGCAGCTAAAACTCCAGCAGAGCGGGACTCGTTCGTACACGGAGTTTTATTCTTGATGACCTGTGATACAGAGATGACTGTATCAGCAAAGCAAGTTGCTACAAAGCGAACGCGAACGACGTACCAGATTCACACCACCGCCAAGCATTCTGCTTTGCTTTGGGGTAAGCTGATCTTTATACTATCTGTGCTGTTTACATTACATTAACGTTAGTCGTTTAGCAGAAGCTCCTTTCTAAACAAGTGACTAAGTCTAGCTAGCATAACAGGCACTAGCACTAACTAACAAAGGCTAGCTAGCTAACGCTGAGCTAGCCCTTTGTTCCTAAACTAGCCAGCTAGTCTATTTAATCAACACATTCTGGTACTATTTTATCTATGTAGTGCCAGTACTGTGGGCAATAGTTTAATGTACTTTCTTCCTTCTATTCTATTGCAGTTTTGATGCTGAGAGACCTGTCATGGTTGTGGCCAGAGAACACCGTGATGCACCGGCAGTCGAGTTTCAGCTGCTGCGCAAGCCTGATGTCCTGCCCCCCAGAGAAGGTCTTCTTGTGCAAGCCCCACCCGGACTGGACATGGCCAGACAGACGTATCTCTTTGACAAGATCAGAGAGTTCTGTTCTGATGAGGGACGAGACGTCACATGTCCCCCCGCCAAACTCCACAGCAGCTCAGAACAAGACTGTCCGCTTGTAGATTCACTGCAGATCATCAGGACGGACAGCACTGCAGGAGAAAGGCCACAGCCTTTCCTGTTTGTATACTGAAGCGTTGCTTGTTCTCTTGCACAGACTTGCCCACACTTGCACAGACTGCATTGTTAGAATATTGAATACTGAGCTGAGTACTGTTGTTATTACCTTGAGTTTTGAGCTGGGGACTGTTATTACTTTGTTGTACACTTGATCACAATGAACACTATGCACCTTGTCTATAAAACAGACAACTGACTGTACACTTTAACACTTAGACTGTTGCCTTTTTTTGTACACTTAACTACTTATGCTTGTACTTTATATCATGTATGTGACAATAAAGAACGTTAAATTTGAACTTCATCTTATATTGTTCTTAACTGCATTCACAACACAAGATTAATACTGACTCAAAGAGTGTGGGGTCATCAGTGAGAGAGCACCTCACTTGGCAGCCACTCTCAGGTAATACCCCAAGTTGACAGCCACTCTGACAGATAATGACAGATCGTCCAGTGGGGGAGTGGCTGGGGGAGGGGTTACCAGGCTATTGTTCACGCCCATTACCTGGCAGTCAGAGGTGTGAAAATGTTGGAGAACTTTGGAGGGAGATTTCTCAGCTAAGTTGATTTGGCAGTACTAGCATTCAAATAAGCATATCTTCTTCAAATATGTTCAGATTTCAATGTATGATACCTAATTTGAAAGCTTACAATCTGCACTTTCATAATATGTAAAAAACTGAAAAATGAAAATGCCTAGTTGAGGACCAAATTACCAGCGGCGGTCACAAATATATTTACAATACTGTTATTTTGCGCATTTGACCTAGTAGCCACCACGTCTTGACCCGACGTCAGTTACCGAGATAGATAGGCTACTGTAGGCCTAGATATAGGTGTTCGTAATAATTAAATTACATCCAGATGGAGAAAACGTGTTTGAGAACAAGGTAATAATAACAATTAAACGTTATTTGTATAGCACCTTTCATACAGATAAATTCAGCTCAAAGTGCTTTACAACAGAGCATTTAAATTAAAGAATGTGAAACTTAATGATGCTTCATTCGTAGACTATAGGAGAAAAACAGAGCCCAGCCTGCTAAATCTACTCAAAGACGCCACCTGGCGGTGGTGCATCACTAAAACGAAATAACACCCGTCTGAAATCCCACGAGATTTCCAACGGGATTTCCCTGCCAAATACCGCGACGTGAAATGCTGCAGCATGTGACATTTTTAACTTCCCACATCTGTAGGCTAGTACAAATACCTTCCGAAGATGATTTTTTCCCTCGCGTGTACCTCACCAACTTGCCTTTGCTCCACGCTACCTTTTTATGTCGGTTCCTTCTGTCATGGTTTGCACCACATATGGTTGAATTTGGGTGTGTAGATGGCGGAACATGAGGCGCGTTCATGTCCGCACTCGTCTAGGACACCGTGGGATTTATCATTGAGAAATCGGTGCTGCCGTGTGTACGCCATGTTTGATAGATCCGAAAAGTGTCTAAATATTTTCGGCGTACGCGGCAGTCCGCCTTTTTCACTTTTTCAGCGTACGCCATCTTTTACATCTGAATTTACACCCTTTTTGATAAATGAGGCCCCTGGTCTGGGCTACATATCTAAACGTTGTTGTGTGTTATAAGCCTACTGTGTAGTGCTGACGATTTAGTTAACATTGCAACCGGCAGTTTGAAATGCACCCTCCGACCGTCAGCAGTCTAGTTTTCGGAATAGCGGACCCCTTTTTATTGTCGGAGTAGCGGACCTTTTGCCAAAAGGCTTGGGGGCCGCTATTCCGATGAATGGGAAATCAATCTTGATAGCTTTTTTCTTTTAAACAACGTAGGTCTGTAAACCTAAAGGATTTCGGAAAAATAATATAGCCTACAATTTCCTTAATTATAAGAACATTATAAGAAGAATTATTACAAACATGTAATACGATTATCTAGGTAAACTAGCCATTTCTAACAATACGATTGGTTGTTGCGGGAGGGATCCCAGCGCGTGTGGTGCGTGTGGGCGAGCGAGGGAGAGAGGGCGACAGGACGTGAAGGCAGCAAAAAAGGTTCTCTCTCGTCGTGACTCGTCAACACAATAATTCCACAAATGACCAGAAAAAGTAGCTAGTCGCTTTTCATTTAGTAAGTCGCCAGGGGGGTCTGGAAAGTCGCTAAATCTAGCGACAAATTTGTCGCTAAATTAAGTCGCTAAGTTGGCATCACTGTTTACACGTAGCTGGGGATCTGGGAAAACTGTGATATTTATCTGCGTTTGTACCTGTCGTTTACACGTAAAACCCGTTTTAACCCACTTAAAAACTCCGGCCAAAGTGGAGATTTAGGAAAACAGTTTTTTCGTTTGCATGTAAACAGAGGAAGACGAAGATTTACGTCATGTATGCGACAGAAAATGCATTGCGTCAGGTCTGCGACCTTTGTTTACAGTGTTTGCTCCTCTGACGTGCTCTAATAATCATGGATGCTAAAGCAATGTTTGTTTTATGTTAGTGCAAAGTCTGTTGGTGTTTGCATTTGCAAATACAACTGCTTTATGATAACGTGCCTTCGTGCTTCTCATTACACTGCTGCCTTCAGGTAGGTAGCGGCATATTTATGTGGGTTCTTGTGCACGATTTTATTTTTTTAAACTGAGGGGGAAATATACGTTTATGTAAATACCAGTGTATGTGTAAACAAAGCCTAAGCAAGATGTTGAAAACAGGGGCCTCATTTATCATTGAGGTACGCCTTCTTTTACACGGTCTTTTCCGCGATTT
Source organism: Borostomias antarcticus (assembly GCF_949987555.1). Lineage (NCBI taxonomy): Eukaryota > Metazoa > Chordata > Actinopteri > Stomiiformes > Stomiidae > Borostomias > Borostomias antarcticus. The sequence continues at coordinate 21,241,953 of NC_140246.1, read as the reverse complement.
CAGGCGTACGCCATTTCCCCCCCCCCACAGCGCGATCTATCAAGCCGAAAGGGCGAAAATTTAGTCGCCTTTCTACGCGCTTTTGTAGGACACCTCTCAAGTAGCCGTACCGATTTACACGGTTTTCTACACCCTTTTTGAACACAGGGGGAACTGGCGACACAGGTGGTGCGTCGGTGAATTACAATGTTTGATGGAGAGAATAAGAGCGACAGTTCATGAACGCACAATCATGTAGGCTAATAGCCCAATTCAGCACAAACATATATCGCAATGCAAGATTAGACGTGTCCTCTAACCGGCTCATTCATGGTCCGATATGGATTTGTTCCCCAAACTGAACCTATGCGCTGTCCCAAACCTTTCCGCGCTATGTCACACACCTAATGCAGGCACTCCATCAAACGGCAATAATTGACCAATTAGATTGTCATTAATATGTGATCATGTGCAGCTGTTTGCTAGGCATATAAATGACAGTCCTCCTGTGCGTAAAGCAAGACAACATGAATCCTGCTCTACTCGGCCTTTTACTAGTAGAAAACGCACGTGGCGATGGTGGGAGGAGGAGGATTAGGAGGGAGCGGGTGTTCCGCGACCAACACGATCTGCTGGCCCATGATGATGACTGGCTAATAAGCCGATATAGACTACCAAGAGCCGTGCTCTTGGAGCTATGTGCTGAACTGGGTCCAGCATTGGAACGGCGCACCCACGCAACATCCGTGCCAACACAGGTAGGCCTACGGACCACGTACCATATAGAATAATGAGGCCAAGGCAGCACTCCAAAAAATAATGAAGAATGTGCTGTGAACATTTGGACGTAATGAAGTGATGTAAATCTACTTGTTCTGGCACAGGTACTGACCACGCTGGGTTTCCTGGCAACCGGGACATACCAGCGGGAACTAGCCGACAGGTGTGTAATGTGTCTGATAACTCAACATTAACTTGCTCATCCTTGGGACTGAAGCCCCTGCTGGGTATGATCTAATCCTGCTAAATATTTCCCCCATAGGTCTGGGATATCTCAGCCGTCACTGAGCGCCATCATGCCTGCAGTCTGGGATGGCATCCTCAGGATGCACGCTAGGTACATCAGGTTCCCTTACTCTGGAGGAGCAGGCCGACACCAAAAGGCGATTTGCAGCAATGGCCGGTCTCCCCAATGTGATTTGGGCCATTGACTGCACCCACATATTGATAAGGGCACCGTCCAACAATGAATACGTCTATGTGAATCGGAAAAATGTGCACTCCATAAATGCCCAAATCATATGTGACGCCGACATGCTCATCACAGGTGTAGTGGCACGGTGGCCTGGCTCCACACATGATTCGTTCATCCTGGCACACAGCAGGGTAGGGGCTAGACTGGAGGCAGGCGCTGCGCGTGACGGCTGGCTTGTCGGTGAGTGCATATGCCAATATACATATTCAAACCTGATAAGAATGAGAACCAGTTCAGACTGATGATTCTGTCACCCACAGGCGACAGTGGCTACTACCTGAGGGAGTGGCTGCTGGTTCCCTTCCCGGCCCCTCAGAATGAGCAGGAGACCCAGTTCAATGAGGTACATGCCCGGACACGCAATGTCGTTGAGCGCGCCATCGGCCTCCTCAAGGGCCGATGGCGCTGCCTAGATTCGTCGGGTGGTAGACTCCTCTACCACCCGGCGAAGGTCTGTACCATCATCCGGGCATGTACCATCCTCCACAACGTGGCAGTACGGCGCGGAGTGCACCTCCCTCCGGGCCTCCCCCCACCCCACAATGTGGACCCAGCCCCTCAGCCCCCTCCCCGTCATGAGGGGTTCCAGCGGGGCCAAAGGGCCTGCGCTGAGGCCATGCAACAACAATGAACACCGACAAGTAAGATTCACATGAACCATTTTATTGGGGGTTGGTGAGTGACTGTGTGAGGTGTGTGAGTGCGTTTGTGAGTGACTGTGTGAGGTCTGTGAGTGTGGTAGTGAGTGACTGTGTGAGGTCCGTGAGTGTGGACGTGACTGACTGTGTGGGCCGTGACAGCATGTGTGAGTGTATGAAGTGCAGTGAGAATGTCTTGTTGGCCCTGGTGGAGTACTGTTGTGACCTCCACCAACTGCTGCACAACCGCCCCAATCCCTTCTGCCATGTCCCTCTGGGCCCCTAGGGTGTCCGTCTGGGCCTCCAGCACCGCAGGAAGGAAGGAAGCCGGAAGGAAGACCGTCTGGGCTTCAGCGAGGAAGCCCAGACGGTCTTCCCCAGGGACCGGGGCGCTGGAGCCAGAGGTGGAGGCGTGGACCGGGCGGTGGAGGCGTGGACCGGGCGGTGGAGGCGTGGACCGGGTGGTGGAGGCGTGGACCGGGCGGTGGAGGCGTGGGCGGTGGAGGCGTGGACCGGGCGGTGTGGAGGTGGAGGCATGGACCAGGCGGTGGCCCCAGAGGTGGAGGCGTGGGCGGTGAAGGCCGGCATGCTGGAGACGGAGGCGCTGGAGGCACTGGTGGTGGAGATGGCACTGGAGGTGGAGGCCGGCACGCTGGAGGTGGAGGCACTGGAGGTCGTGGCGCTGGAGGTGGAGGCTGCAACCGGCGGGGGCACGACCGTCAGGTCCAGGACCACTGCAGACTCCCCCTCCTCTGAGTCCCACCCCACGTCAGAGTCTGGGGAAACAATATTTCATTTTCTTGGGGTTTTTCTGTGAACCTTATTTTCCAAGACACCTTCTATGGTGAAGCCATATTAATTTGGTATGTTTGTCTGTTGGCAGCAAAATAAAGGGTTAAGGGTGATTTACCGGGTTCGTCTGCAGTGACTGTCCTGTCCGACTCCTCCCCCTCCCCCGCCGGGACGACACCATCCGTGCATTCACGCCCTATTATCAACCCGATGGTGTCGTCCAACGGTGTGGGAGGGGGTGGTGCCGGGCCCCCACCGGTGCGCTTCTTGGCCTCCCTCTGTAACAATGCTATTGTTAACATTGCACTACAGACGTTGAGGTAGGGGGGTACACATGGGTATGAAGTTAGATGTAGGCTATTACAGGAATGACACCCACCTTCAGGTCAGTCCACTTTTTCCTGACCTCCGTGGCACTCCTCCCTGTGGCGCCGGCCTCATTGACCGCCCTCACCACCTCCAACCACTCAGTGCCTTTGCGCTTGTTGGTGAGGCCGGGGCTATGGCTGATTAGATGAGAGAGTATTAATCTCCCATGGGGGAAATTGTCTAATGTGGTCCAACATTATGAAGTGATCATCTGGGGTTATTGTTCCATGTTTGTGGTCCTAAATCAATCATAGCCGGCCACAGGATGTTGGGAATGTTTGCTTTCCTCACAGCCACATGTTACAGTATGTCCGTGTATGCCAAATCCTAGATGCACAAAACGTAGCTAAAGTAGGCTACTAAGCTGTAGGAGCAATCAGACAAAGGTAGGCTATGAATACCTTCCAAAGAGGATCGTCTTCCTCGCGTGGACCTCACCAACAAGCACATGCACCTCCGTCTCCGAAAAGTTTCTCTTCTTTGCTCTTCGTTCCATGTTTCATTGTCCCGCCTGGGTGCTCCACGCTACCTTTTTAAGCCGGTTCCTTCCGGGAAACCACGTTTGGCCACTCATGGTTTTGACCATATATGGTTGGATTTGGGCGTGGCGAGGGCGGAACACGGGGCGCGTGCACGTCTGCTCTCTTCTACGACACCGTCGGATTTTTCGTTGAGGAATTGGCGCAGCAGCGTGTATGCCATGTTTGATAGATCCGAAAAGCGTGTAAATATTCTCGTCGTACGCGAAATTTCGCCTTTTCCTCGTTTTCGTCGTACGCCCTCTTTTACACCTGAATTTACACGCTCTTTGATAAATGAGGCCCCAGGGTGGTTGCCCCATGCTGACTCCAATTCTTCTCAGTCGTATCGACCCTTTACCCAGCAGCCATGTTAAGGTAGCAGGGTAAACACAGGTGTTGTTAATAACATTAATTATGACCCTGGGCTGCGTTTCCCAGAGGCATCGTAGCGCTACGTGCATCGTAAGAACGTCGTTAGGTCCACCTCTAGGTGGCGATTTGTTTCCCAGAACCTTCTTAAGCCAAGGTTTACCTTGGCTACAAAGGCTCTGGGAAACAGCTCCACCCAAGGTACATCGTAAATCGCCCTTACGATGTACATTCCGAAGATACATCGTAAGCCCTCCTTGGAGCCGAAGCGCTGTTTCCCAGAGCCTTCTTAGCCACGGTATACCATAGCCAAGGGATACGTTACGAAGGGCGGTTGGAACCCATCGTAAGCTGTCCCTTGGCGATGTGCTCCGTTCATCCCGTTATAGTTTTAGCTCGATTAGAGCAAAATTAAACTTTTAAAAAGGAGAGTTGCAATATCTACCTATCCTACCTGCGCGAATCACATCATTAGTGTACATAAAATACAATGAACTTGAATGATGAAAATAATGTTATGGAGCCTACAGAACACAATGGAAATGTTGTTTTTACTACTTTTATTGAGGCAAACTACATATAGGGACTGTCCATAGGCTTATATAATCCACTCTGTGAACAACAACATTTTCTTATGTAAAGGGATAATTAGATGACATGGCTTGTCTGGCTGTCTTCATACTATGTCAGATAGCCTACCGACAGATATTCTGGCGAATTGATTCACCCACTTAGACCCACAGTAGGGTAGCCACAGGTGGAATTGATCTCATCAATTAGAGTTCCCTTCTATTTAAGTGTGTCACAAGCAACTCGAGCTTCAGGTAGACATCATGGCTGCATTGCAACGGATCATTGTGCTCAACCAAAGGAACCAATGGCGACGCCGTCCGCGTAGCGATTTGGTTCATGTGAACCATCACATTCGCACAAACTTCTGCCCTCTGGATGTCCTCTCAGACCGTGCCATCGTAGCCAAGTATCGATCGAGATTGTGCGACCCCACATCACCAAGGCCACCAGGTGCAACTTCGCCCTCAGCCCTGAGGTACAGCTCCTGGCAGCCATACGGTTCTACGCCGTGGGCAGTTTCCTGGAGGTGGTGGGAGATGGACTGGGGCTGAGTAAGGCTTCGGTGTCCCGGAGCGTGGAGGCTGTCACCAATGTCCTCGTGCGTCTGCGCGCACGCATCTCAGGATGCCGGCGACGAGGGAGGACACACTGGCGCGACACCGGGCGTTCCACGCCATGGCGGGCATCCCCCAGGTGATTGGCCTCGTGGATGCGACCCTGATCCCTGTCACCAACCCATCCATGTGGGACCAGGCCTTCATCTGCCGGAAAGGGGTACCCGGCCATAAACACCCAAGTGGTAGTGGACCACAACGGGCTGTTTATGGACGTCGTCGCCAAGTGGCCAGGCAGCACCCACGACAGCTTCATCTGGGCCAACTCGGGTGTGGGACAGAAGGCTGCCCTAGGGGAGTATGGTAGGGGTGTGTTCCTTGGGGACAGTGGCTACCCTCCGAACCTACCTCATCACCCCTGTAGCGGCCCTGACCCCAGCTGAGCGGGACTTCAACTCCGCCCACGGGCGCACCATTAGCCGTTGGAAACTTCGGTTCCGGTGCATCATCGGTCTTCAGGGGGGCTGAAGTTCAGACCTGCGAAGTGTTGCGCTGTTATCGTGGTCACAGCGATGCTGCATAACATCCGGGCACGAGCAGGTCTGATGGCGGCAGAGGAGGAGGATGGTGATGATGACGGCGATGGGGACATCCCTCTGCCTGAGCGTGCAGCCCTTTACAACGCGGGTTTCCAGGCCAGGCAGGACCTCAACATTTTTGCCTGAACCCCCTTCCCCCCCCAGGTGTGCCTCCATGACCTTGAAGGCTATACCGACGGGGGGGTAACCCCCCAGCAGGTGCAACCATGCCGGGCAGGTTTCGGGATAGAGGTCCTTCCTATGTGTTGCTACCTTGTCGTGGTGGGAAGGCTTGTGTGTCTCCATGACCATGAAGGCTATACCGGCGGGGGGGGGGGGGTCACCCCCCCAGCAGGTTCAACCATGCCGGGCAGGTTTCAGGGTAGAGGCCAGACGAAAAGCAACACCTGGCCCTCCAGGTTGGGCGTGGGGCTAACAACCCCACCCCGGAAAATGACAACCTGTTCCAGCATTTACACCAAACACATCTTGAATCTTAAAGTCCCAGTTAACCAAAATCAGAGATTTGCTTGAAAACACATTCTATGTGTTAGTGATGCATTGCTGATAACATGTAAAAATGGGATGAACCATGTGTAGTACTGAATTGTGAAGTTAGACCAGTTTTGTGTTTTTGACCAGTTTTGATTTCTGGATTTTCTGGGCGGGCTTAAAACGGTACCGGATGACGTAGAGCGGTGTTCTTAGCATATCCCCGCCCTAACACTATATAAAGCTAGAACGGATTTGAATCTTCGGTTCTCCTGCTCAATCTTGAGTCTAGAATTAGCTAGTTTTAACCAACAGTCTAGAATTAGCTAGTTTTTCTTAGTTAGCAATGCCTATGCATAAAACTAAACGAAAATGCATCCTTCCTGGATGCCAGCAGGAATGGGATGATAAGGTCTCCTTCTTTCACTCCCGAGTAAAGCTGAAATGAGAAGCAAATGGTTAGCATTTTTGAAGAGCCATGGTGTTACAGAGTCCGTCACCGCTAGCGCCCGCCTCTGCAGCAAACATTTCACTCCCGAAAGCTTCTGCAATTATAATATGAGGCTTTTGGGTTTCACGGACTCACGACTGGTCCTGGTGAATTCGGCGGAGCCAACCATCTCCCTCCCCGGCCTCCATTCTCCTCCTGTCAACCATCTCCCTCCCCGGCCTCCATTCTCCTCCTGTCGCATCAACCTTTGGTGCCGACACCGCTGCCTTGTATGCTTATAGCTAATTAACGTTATAACGTTAGCTAGGTAACGTAAGCAATAGGAAAATACACTGCTACGTTAATCTACAAAATGTGTCTTGACATTTATGTGGTAATGTCAGCTATAATGAATTATATGTAATCTTAGGAGGAATTATAGCTAACATTAGCTATGTAGCTTGTTGCAGATGGGAGTGTGTATATAGTCTAGCTAACGTTAGTTAAGTTTCTGTATAGTTAACGCTTATAGTCATAATATATCATCCGTAACGTTATTTGGTGGGTGGTCGCCTGGTCGGTGCTGCTAGCTATGCATAGCTAGCAGCACTGACCAGGCGACCACCCACCAAATAACGTTACGGATGATATATTATGACTATAAGCGTTAACTATACAGAAACTTCCTGCCATATTTGTGGCACCTGATGTGCGTATGGGTTCACCGGTAATGGTTACAGTATATTTCTCCAGCGGGAGACCGGGAGGCGGGAGCGAGGGGGATGGTTAGGTAGGTAGACCAGGTAGACCAGCTGCAGCTGGAGAAAGACGCACCCTCTCCCAGTGAAGCGGTGCTCGGCAGCTACTTGCTGAACATTCCAGTTCTGTTGGATATGTTGCGGGAAAGTTGAAGCCGAGTGCTCGTTATTCTCACACATAACATTGCCAACGAGAGTGGATGAGTCTGTCCCGATTATCAACTCCGGTAGTGTACGCTTCTTCGCGCTATCAGCGCTGTTCAAGCCAGTGACTAAAAGGTACATTTTAAACAACTTTTTCCATTTATCCCAAGGGACGACAGGATCGCCTGGGAGGGATAGGAATGGGTCCGGAGGTGGCAGTGAGAAAATAGGGACAGACTCATACATTCCTCGTTGCCTGTTTTTGTATTTTGCATCTAAGGGCAGTAACACTGGCGCGTTGGTATAGAGTAGCTACAGTTTTACCTGTGTTGTTTGTCAGGAGGTAGGTTAGGAGGAAGCATCTGTGCGTTTGACTCATTAGACAAGTGTAATTTCAACTCCTCTCTGTTTTCACAAAGCTGTGCCTTCCTACCACAAAAGAGACGGCGTGCCAGTGTGACAATATGCAGACCAGAGAACGGTACTATTTGACAGGTTCTTCCCTCCACACCCCCTCCCCACGCAATTGGGTGTGGCTTCGGTGCCTTCAGCAGACACGCCCCCACGGTCTCAGACCAGAGAATGCTGCTGATTTTTAACCGATTTTGAAGCCTTATTTTATATACTTAGCGACATTTTTAATCACTCAGATTTGGCTGGGCGGTTAATGACATGTTTTCCTGTGGTGTGTGAAGCTCATAACAAATATTTGAACTGGGTTAACCTGGACTTTAAGAATAAAATATGTTTGGACCCAAGTTACTTACTCTATTGGTCTTTCTTCTAATTTATCCCATGAATGAGCTTGACGGTCAATCTGACAGCGATAGGCCTACTGTTAGAGCAAGGAGGATGTGGGTACATGACACGATCCGTAGGAGACAACAGTAGGAGCGGCAGTAACGAGACCAGCGCCTTTCTGAAAAGTTGAGATATTTTCAACTTTGAGCACTCGGAGCGGCCGCTCAAAAACAGCCGGAGCGCTCGGAAAAAAGACGCTGGGTGCTGCGCTTATAGCGAGTGAGAGGACAGTCTACCATAAAGTGTATAGCCTAACCATAATGTTATAAATCTAGACTACATGCATTGTGGTATTTCTTTATAAAGCCCAGCTTGCCTATCAATTGTTTCTCAAACAGTTATGTCATCCTCCCAGTATGTCATCCTCCCAGTAGCCTAGGCTATGATTTGACCGGCAGCTCTAAATGCCTTCCCAGTCAATGTGACGTGGTTGTAAAATTGATGTTTTATTGATGAAAAGGGTAAAACTGAAAAACATGGAAAGAGAAAATATCTCCACTTGCTCCAGCACGCATGCGTGCACAGCGCGGCTCTTTTCTCCGTCTTCTCACCCTCCTTTCAAGGAGCTCTTCGTCCGTATACTCTGGCTTAAAACGATATGGACGTCCATCATATTCTAATTCATTTTCTAGATCCTCTAAATCTGACAAATATTCAGCCATATTGCACACAATATTCTAGGCACCAACAATCCGATCGTAGCGTAGAGAATGTGAGCCGTGAGTGTAGCCTACAGACGGAGAATAGCCAGTCTGCGTGCTGGCCTGTGCGCATGCGTGCTGGAGCAAGTGGGGAAAGGTGTTTAAAGATCATATTACAGAGGCTAAAGACCACCACAACAAGGCCTCGCTTTGGGGAATCAGAACTGTCGATTCATAAAATCAGATTGATGAAAACAACCGTTTAGCGGTCGAAAATCGATTTTTAGAAACTGCATTCTCGGTGCCCCGTCCACCGCCATTACATGGATATACTGGCTCGCGCTGGATTTTAAATTTCTTCGACATGCCTCCGAACTACTCCAAAGTGATCTCGTGAGATATGTCGTAAATAAGGTCCAGGTTGTCAAAAACGAGCAGTCATTTAAGGCCAATGATTGGTGTTTACATCACTGTCTGTGTCTGACACTTGTCACTCGCTTGATCGATTTCTTCTGGCGCTCAAGTTCGATTCTGGAGTTCTCTACTCTGCAGCTGAGCGCCTTGACCTTAAAAATAAGTATCCTGCCCTGAACTCTGAAAATGTCCAAACGACAACTAAGCATTTTCCAGGCTTTTGATGAAAAAAAAGCAAGGGTTAGGCAACTATCTGCGAGGTCGAAGAGAGCAGCACCTGCAAGTTACAGATGTTACAGTTGGCGACTGGACTTCGCTTTTACATCATCATATTCCTGTGGAAAGGCTATACGGAGGCCATTAGGTAGGAATATTTTATTATGTGAGAATATGCGAAAAATGCAAGAACCTGAGAAAAACGCTTTTAGATCAAAAAACGGGATTCCCCGAACACTGTTCTAACTAGGCTACAGGAAAGAATAATTTCTAATTTCCTAGACAAACAAGTAGATAAAGAAAGCATACTACTACACCACAGAAAGCACTGGGAATGTTTTGGTCCTTTCCTTTTTATTTTCCAAACTCGCATGCAACAAGTGATCTCACTGTTGTAAACTTATGTTAAGTGCACAAAAAGAGCACGATCTTACACCACTACTGTAATAACTGAATTGAGCACATTTTACAGCTTCATTTTTTTTCTTTCTTATTTACACATTTGCTACATAAAAAAGTAAAGTGCAATGTGCACATTCGCTACACAAAAAAGTGCAAACTAAAGTCCTGAATGAAACAATGAGCAGGCCTACTGTGTTGCAGTGGTGATTGCTCCTATAAGCCAGGGTAAGCCTGGCTTACCATACAAATCCAAATAAAACGTGATTTTTACACCTTCTTCAGTGAAAGGAGGCACGAAAATCGACTTTCAGACTGTTTTTGACTCAAATGCGTCTTGTATTCTGCCATTGCTTCATTTTCATCCGTGTTTAGCGTTTTGGTAGTGCTCCGTCGCCCCCTACCGTCCTCATGTAATACAGTCCACGTTACGGTCCGTTGACAGCTGTCTTACTAGCTCGTCATTCACTTAAATGCGGGAAGTATGAAATCAAGCGAGCCCCGCATATTCCACGTTTTTTACGCGGAGTTCAGTGATTATCACGGTGAAAATGCGCTCTTTCTAAAATTGTGACCCTTGCATAATCTGCGCCTTTTGCCTGATTATGCAATGAATTATGCGATCGCATAATCACGTTTTTCTGGAGGGCACTAATAACCTAACTGTACCGAGGGGATATGGCTGGACGCAAAATGTGCCATTGCCTACTTGGGCTAGGCTACATGTTTGAAATAATTGATCAAACTCGTCATCAGGGTCGAGGTAGGCGATCTGTCGCTTGTGGTGTTTTGGCATCGGTAAGAAACGTGTCCGGGAGAGTAAAGAAAAAAGAACATCTTTATTTATTATAAAATGTTCAATGTAGGTCTACACAAAGTAGCCTCTTTATTAATACATTTGTCAACGTCAATGGCCTGTCCGACAGAGAGCTGCAACTCGCATGTTTTTTGCAGGTAGTTTTGATGGAATGAAACATCCTTAATTATGGTGCATTCGTTTGTGGTCGGAGCTGGCAAGTCGCAAGTGGCAAAATACCTGTGTGCATTCGAGCTATTGCGAATGATATGATGATGATATGATATTGACATCAGCCGGCAACTGGGAGCTGAGAAACATATCCGAATTTGCGACGAGGAAGTGCGAGTTCATGCGGCATTTTATTTAATCATTCCTAGTAGCAAGTCGCAATTTGCCACCTCCCAGTTATAAACGAACGCACCATTAATATGAACAAATTTAAATGTTCAATTTCTTTACACGGAAATAAAGAGCGCAGAAAAATGCCCGTGAAGGCACACATATGTAGCCTTCTTGAATAAGAGAGACTTTGGAGTGAAGGTTGGCTATTTCATTTCATAGGCTAGAGCCTCATATCTCAAAAATCAAAGTGCGCATGAATCAAAAGTTCTAACGTGCAAAGTCTACGTGACTACTCACTGTTAGATGTCACTGTAATTTAGCTGCACAGTACTGTAAAAACTTACAGTACCACATTTCTTCATTACAGTAAAATACTTTAGTTTATATTGCATTATGGGTAATCTTGATAAGGCGGGAATCGTTTACAGTATATTTTAGTCTTGCTGTAACCTCGCTGTAACCTGCCTGTAATAAGCCATGGCAATAATACAGGATTGCTGTAAAATAGCAGATGTCGTCACGTCAGATCATCCGCTCGCGCTCACACACAACAGGGGCCACCGTGGAGAGCCAGACTGCGCAGAGGATTTCTAGAGCGATAAGTTAGATAACGTTATAGGTATATTATATGTTTTTCCTGCAAACTTTAACCATAACATTTTAGGATTTATGCTCGAATCTAGCTATTGCAATATCGTTTGTGTGTAGGGGATGAGACTGCAAAGTTAGCCAGCTTGCAGTCTCAAACCAAGTCTTAGAACGTTAGCCAGCTAGCTAACTTAGTACTCGGTGCGTTAGGTGTGTAGTTAAATTAGCTAGCTGACGTTAATATATGTCACGACATGTGTACCTTTAGCTTGCTAGCTACGGTAGAGTTGTTGCGGGTTAGAGAGATAGGCTGTTGGGTTTGATTCTTAGCACGCTAGCGTTGTCATGTAGTTTTTCGACATTCTAGAGCATGGTGCATATTCCTTGTAGGCTAAGTTGAAAACTGCATTGCAATAAACACATTTTAATTATAAAGAAGCGCGTAAAACGGCATTATCAATCCGTGTGCTCCAGCGCCTTATAACTTTATATTCCTGAACGCATTACGTCCAGCGCGTCGGGACGCCTGACCAGTTGAAGCGCGACGAGGCTCTCTCTCATCTTACCAAAGTGTTATGTCTTGCCCGAGTAACCTATTATCAACTGATACTCTACTAAAGTACTCTTATACGAAGTCAGACGGAGACGGATTCCAACGTGATGGTGGCTGTTCATTTATTTGACTACTGGAAATCAGAATACACGTCACCTTGAACTTGGTAGTACCAGTATAAGCCCACTAGGTGGCAGTAACAGCTGTAGCGAATACATGACACAAAGGTCTACCGTTAAAGATTAAGTAAGCACTTTATTATTGTTGGCTAGATGGTATTATCGGTAATACCACTGTGTAAATTATTTTAAACACTTACCAATTATGTATTGGGCAGAAATGCATGGAAACTGCAAAAGTAGGTTTAATATCATCTCATATCAGCACGGTCAGCAAGCATAACCTAATTTTAACTCACAGAACCCCCCCACACCCTCTCCCTCCAGTGTTCAATAAACTGTGGTGATGTGTTATGTACTGGATTAGAATAATTGAATCGCATTTTATTTCCTTACAGCTATACAAGTGCACCTGTCCAGTCTTCTGCAAGTATTAGCCATAATAATACAGTTTTTATATTTTGTTTTACTACTGAATTATCTCTCACCATTTCTCTCTTGCGCTCTGTCCATCTCTTTCAGTACTATGCCTAACAGTCTCCGCCATAGCCCCTCTCCTCCGGTGTGACGTTAGCTAGCCTGACTAGCCAACTAGTGCTGACATGATAATGTTATAGCTTGCTATATCAGGCACAAACACAGTTAGCATCAGACTGGGGGAGAGGAATGCTTCATTATGAAACTGTCTGACAGAAGCAGCCACGCTTCTGTCAGTCTGCCCCAGGGCAGCTGTAGCTATGTATCTTACCACCACCGGTATGACTGTGTCTGAATGAATACTGGACTCTGTAAAGCGCTCTGGGTTTCATGAAGGGCGCTATATAAATCCAACTTGATTGATTGAACTAAGCCTGTTAAATTTGACTTGTCTAAATCTATGGTAGATTTCGTCGACTAAAATCGTAATGATATTTAGTCAACTAAAACTAGACTAAAACTAAAACAAGTCAGATGACTAAAATATGACTAAAATTAAATGGCATTTTAGTCAAAAGACTAAAACAAAATCATAATTTGCTGTCAAAATTAACACTGATATACACACTAAGAAAATGAATGGCATGTTAATTGTTTCTAAATTATTTTAATAAATATTTTTTATTAAGAATATTGTTTGGATTGCCTTTTGATTAATGTTATTCTGATGTGTAGTAATATAACACTATTAGTAACTGGAGAATATTACAGAATTTAAATAGTATGTCATTGGTAATCATTATTAACTATTAGTAATTGTTTTATTTGTAATATTTTGTAGTAGTACCAATAGTTATATGACTGGGAATTAAAGTACAATACAATATTATAAAATACAGTAGGAATAGAGAAAATACAGTAAAAACAGACAACATACAGTACATTAACAGAGTAGTCATCAGCACTCAGATTGAATGTGTGCACATGTGTAGCCCATGTTACCGAACTAATAGCGTATTGGAATATTGGGTGTCGGAGTAGCGGTGTGAAACTTGCAAACGTTACGGTGTTTAAGCCCACCTCCGTCCTTCGTTACAGCCTCAACTGTTGCTAATTAGCTTGCAAACGTTACAAAGATTCAGTCAGCTAGTCAGATAGCTACTATTAGTATTAAAGGAGTAGTAAAGGGAAAATGCATGTTTAGCCATGTTTTAAGGTTACTGTTGATAATATACAATGTTCAGATCAAAACGTTGACAAAACTAGCACTTTTGAGAGTCTGATAATTGCTCTACCACCGTTTAGGTCATACAATGGATGTGGGTGGGCATCTTGAAAAATCTTTCAAAAACATATTAAACTCGATTTCTGACAAACTGGGGCCCGTAGACCTTTCACTGGTCCGCAGTCATACGGATGAACTGGATAAAGCTGACTCCCTTGAAGAGCTGTGCGTACCCGGACAAGTCCCAGGCCGTCAGGCACTTGAGAACGAGCGGGCTGAGAACATTTCGTCCATTTCAGAAACGCAGGGTTTGTCCATTAAGGATAGTTTTGTCCATCTGGGAGAAGCTTATCTGCATCTTGCAACCCATTAGGTTTCTTCTCAATCTCAATTGTTGGGTTTTCCTGTGAACCAAAGTGCATCAACATCTTGTCCCATGTTGTCCTTGGTGCCAACTTTAAAGCAGAATAGGTCGCAAGTGTCTAGCTGTAGTGTAAAATGTCATGAAACCAAATGGACATCCCATATGGACTTTCCAAAATTGACCTCTCATATCAAAGAAGAGTCTTACTGAGAGGAGAAGAAAAGAAGGAAGGAGAGAGGGGGATATCCATAAAAAGGGTCAAACCTAACATCACCACTTGTGAGCAAAATTGTGCCAAAACAGAGTAGCATTAAATGTAGGGGGCAACTTGGTGAATTTGTGCAATAACTGGAGAAAGTAGTTTACAACTGCTTTCAGTATTTACTTCCCTGTGTAAATAACATAAAATATCCCTGGAAATGACAACAAACACATTCATTTATGCTTTAATGAATTAATGTTTTTATTGGAGGAGAATTTTTTTGTTTGTTTATTTAAGTTTTTTGGGGGAGGAAGGGGCCCCATCTCTTCCCTGTGCGCTCGCTTCTGGCCACATCAAATTAAATCAGTTTATTGTTTATGGATGGACATTGGGTATGTGGTAACTATCTCTGTAGTTCTTAATGATTGCTAAGTTTATCCCATAACTTAACACAATAAGCACTTAGCAGACCTTCTACTCCTTCCACACCAATTTCTCCTTCTTCTCCCACCACTGGCCCCTCTCCTCCCTGTGCACCCGCTCCTGGCCACATCAAATTAAATCAGTTTATTGTTTATACCACATTTCATGCACAGAAGCAACACAATGCACTTTACAAAGAGCAATGTGGGGATGGACATTGGGTATGTGGTAACTATCTCTAGTTCTTAATGATTGCTAAGTTTATCCCATAACTTAACACAATAAGCACTTAGCAGACCTTCTACTCCTTCCACACCAATTTCTCCTTCTTCTCCCACCACTGGCCCCTCTCCTCCTCTCCTCCCTGTGCACCCGCTCCTGGCCACATCAAATTAAATCAGTTTATTGTTTATACCACATTTCATGCACAGAAGGAACACAATGCACTTACAGGGAGCAATTTGGGGATGAACATTGAGTATGTGTTAGCTATCCCTATAGTCCTTAATGGGATGTTTAATGGTATGACAGCACCCCTACCTCTTCCTTCTCCACGTGCAGCATGGACGAGGTCCCGGAGCTCCAGGGCCTCGTTTATGATGTGCAGGGCCTCAAAACGTGTCCGTCCCCTCACCCTGAGGATGTAGCGACCATTGTTGTCTCTGCCACCATTTTCCTGGAGTTAGGAAGAGAAAGCTTTCAGATTTCATGTCACACAGGACTGATGCCAGTGCTTCACTAGGAACTTTTTTTTATCAATTTGAAAGTCATGTGGTAAGCATTAACAGGCTAGTTGGGAGTTGAACAAAGACTTGCCATTTTTCAAAACTCCAACAAAAGACTTTGAAGGGAGAAGAAAATATAATATATATACTTAAATTCAAGTGTTCACTATAGCGCCACCTAGGCATGCAGTACCCTGTGACATGACCCATGCTATCATACAAGCCTGCAAAGTTTCAAACCTCTTGAGTTATTAACAAAAACCTTAGCATAGACTGTATTGCTTACTAGCAACAGTTGTCCCTTCAAACCACCGGTGCCATGCCATAATTCCGACATCCTATTATTCCGACCACTCAATGTTCCGAAAATTACCCATTATTCCGGTGCCATGCCATAATTCTGACGTCTCATTGTTTCGACCGACCATATTAAACCCATTCGTCCAACGTCCCATTACTCTGACCAATATCAATCTCTACCACTTGGCAGAAGAGGATAGACGTGGACACAGGGATCAGGCTAATTTACGAAACTGGACCCAGGAGTGGAGCTACTCGGACGGCGCTTAGTGGGCGTGCTCCGCATATCGCATGCTCGCTGCCCGAGCGCGTCCATGCATAAACGTTATTTTCATCATAGCCTACTGTAACTTATGTTGTAGGATGCCGTCTAGAAATGACATTTGGAGGCAATGGACAAACGTCGAATTCTGAAGTCTGCCAAGTGAGACCAGGTTGGTCGGAGTAATGGGACGTCAGACGAATGGGTTTAATATGGTCAGAACAACGGGACGTCGGAATAATGGGTAATTTTCGGAACAATGGACCTCATTCGTGAACGATGTTAAGAAGAAATTTCTTCTTAACTTCACTTACGAAGTTCCCGGGACAATTCTGGCATTCCTGAATGGTTTCTTATCTTGGATTTGTTCTCATCTAAGAACAGGATTTAAGAACGCAGAAATGCAGTCGTATGTAGGCCAGATTGGAGTGCGCCCGTTCGCAAGGGCTGAATTTATGAGAAATCCGAGGTGATTGTTCACATCAATTCTACAGACATCCTAGGCTTGAATAATAATCATAATCATAAATACGAGGATAGTTGTATAATTTCCAATTACGTTTCACATTCATGATTTTACAAGGCATAGCGGTGTCTAAAATAAATAAAGGCACTACACAAACTGCAAATGGCAGTGAATTAATGACTAAGCACTAAACTCAGTCGCTATACTCAGACTCGGCACAACAGCACCTTATATTCCATAGTCGTCAGAATGGACACATCTACATTCTGTGAATACTGTAAACGTGAATACCCATAACTAAAATATATCATATGGTCCTACATAATATAGATATAGGGCCTATCAAGATCCATAAGTAGCCTACTCATGCATTTAACTAAACTGTAGGCTACAAGTCAATCTGCTCTCAGCACATCCCATCAATTTCATGTAAGCTATATATTTTGCATATTGTATTAAAAGTCCATATATACCGTCTTTTCTTTTGTTATTTTTTACTGGTTTGTTTCACCTTGCTTAAGCTTAGTGTGCACGTTTGCAGTGTATTTCAAAAGCATCATCGTGTGGAACAGAACTTCAAGGAGGCCAAAAACGTCAAATCATCACTTTATTGAGCATGCCTAACACAGGGCCGAATCTCTAGGCAAATACTACTTTCTCCATCCGAGGTGCCGAGTTTATATCCTGGCTTCAGTGGATATAAGCTGGAATGTTGGAATGTTTATAAGTATATAAGCTGGAAGTGGAATGTTTACTCAGAGACATCTGCTTTGCTCACATGTTAAACTACTTATAATAACACAGCTCTACCTAAAGTGAAGTTTATTCATTTTTCTACTAAAATGATTATTACATGAGAGAAATACAGTATCATTGATGTAATACAGTATGATACAGTATAAAAATGTGACAGCGGCTGGTGATTTGGTCCGCAACTCGGCAAACCCCGAAATGCGCTAGGGGGCAAAATAACCAAAAAAAACTTTTTTTTGTTTTTTTTGTTTTTTTGTGTATTACCAAAGTTGAAGTTGTGAAGAACCTACTTACTACAACAGACAACAGTTTTAGGTTCACGGAATACGTTTAATTAGTCTGCAAACTTAGCTCGTTTTTAGCTGATTTCGAGCCGGGCTTGGGGGCGGGCAGATCGATTAGCATGATTTGGTTTCATTGGCTATTGCTTCCGGGTTCTCCGCCCCCCCACCCTTCCCCAACACGCCGGCTTTGTTTACATTCAGTCCCAAGTTTAACCATGGATGCTACAGCTTTTGCTAAAGAGAAGACGGGGATGGCATCCAGGGCATGGAAAGAGTTTTAAGAGCAGCTAAAACTCCAGCAGAGCAGGACTCGTTCGTATCATCATCAGCATCTTCATCCGCTTATCCAGGGTCGGGTCACGGAGGCAGCAGCTCCAGCAGGGGGCCCCAGACATCCCTTTCCCTAGCAGTATCAACCAGCTCTGCCTGGGGAATCTTTAGCCGCTCACAGGCCAGTGCGGAGATGTAGTCCCGCCACCTAGTCCTGGGTCTACCTAGTCCTGGGTCTTGCCTTTTGGCTCAGCTCTCTTTTCGTCACAACAGTGCGGTAAAGCGACTGCAGAACCGCACCAGCTGCTCCGATTCTCCGGCCAAACTCCCTCTCCATGGTTAATGCCTGTAAGGGTTAGTATGTTAAGTACTGTTAAGTAGCTGTTAACAATGCATATGGTAGGCTAGTAATCAGCAAATGTAGGCCTACCCAAACAACTAACAATTAAAAAGCAAACAATCATTGAGTGAAGATTTCTTTAATTATATTTCCAGGCGAAAGAGACAGAGAAAAACAACCCCTTATCAATGGACAGACCGGGTGGAAATCTGTCGGCAGCGTTATCTCAACAGACAGCAGTCAGAACTGGAGAGGGCACCGCGTTAGCACAATGTACCCTAACACAGGGGGGTGCTGATTGCTAATCAAGCTTAAAGATCAACTATTATCTGGAATGTTATGCTGACTTTCTAGTCAGCTAATATGCTAACGTGAACATGTTATTGCCCATTCTAAATACTCCCAAAGCTAGTTCAACGTCATGATCCTATTCAATGCCAACAGCTCTGGTAAACAGGTTTAGCTGACGTTAGTTAGCCTAACGTAAAGATGGAGAGAACCAGCTCACAACACAACGTTACTCACAAATCAATACATGTCTTTCCCAGTTACAGTAGGCTACCGATCATCTGGTTGATGTTAAGATGGCAAACGTAATGACATTCACACCAGATAGCGGCTAGCAAAAGTTATTCAGCAGACCGGCGTACCCTTGATAACTTTTCAAACAACCTCCACTTCCAGCCTAGAATGATTGGCAGTCACCGGCCAATCAGATAGCGCCTTATAATCAGCTAATGAATATTACGAGTTACGAATCGAGACGGCCAAACAGGGAAATGTTTCTCTCAAAAATACATACGTAAATCCAAGCAGAGCAAGCGTGTCTTGCCAGTTTGCAAGCAAAGCGTTTGGGGTGTTTGTGTGCGGATTCTCTTTGCATATGTAAGAAGAGGGGTGTTGAGCACGAATCGAAAGATGTTTGCGGGTGTATAGCAAAACACGGTTCACGAATGGAGAGATATTTGCGGGTCGATAGCAAAACACGCTTGCGTGTGGATCTGTTTATGCACGTATAAAGGGGGTTTTGCGCGTGGATCTGTTCACGCACGCATGAATTCTTTTTACGACACACGACTCGAGAGATGTGTGTGGATGGATAGCAAAACACGGTTGCGTGTGTATTTATGATATAAATCAACCTCCATAGCAAACTGCTCCGCCTGCTCTCGGACACGCACATGGTCATGGAGCTTGTCCGAAACCACAGCGCTACCCTCACTACCGGAAGCGGACAGCGAGGCAGGTGCAACGCCTTAAAGGAGAATGCTCGTTTTTGACAACCTGGACCTTATTTATGGCATATTATAAGACGTTTGACTCACCGAGATAACTTTGGTGTAATTCGGAGGCCTGTAGAAGAAATTTAAAATCCAGCGCGAGCCAAGTATATCCATGTAATGGTGACGGATGGGGCACTGAGAATGCAGCTTCTAAAACATCTATTTTCTGCCGGAGCAACGCTTGCGCGCTGTGCGCATGCGTGCTGGAGCAAGTGGGGAAGCTATTTCATTTCTAAAGACGTTTATAAAGATCATATTACAGAGGCATGTGAAAAACCACAACAAGCCCTCGCTCTATGTAAGCACAACTAGCGATTCATAAAGACAGATTGATGAAAACGACCGTTTCGCGGCAAAATAGATTTTTTTGAAAAGTACTAGCACTACAACATATACCTTAGAGAAGTACTAGCACTGCAACATATACCTTAGAGAAGTACTAGCACTGCAACATATACCTTAGAGAAGTACTAGCACTACAACATACCTTAGAGAAGTACTAGCACTACAACATATACCTTAGAGAAGTACTAGCACTACAACATATACCTTAGAGAAGTACTAGCACTACAACATATACCTTAGAGAAGTACTAGCACTGCAACATATACCTTAGAGAAGTACTAGCACTACAACGTATACCTTAGAGAAGTACTAACACTACAACATATACCTTAGAGAAGTACTAGCACTACAACATATACCTTAGAGAAGTACTAACACTACAACATATACCTTAGAGAAGTACTAGCACTACAACATATACCTTAGAAAAGTACTAACACTACAACATACCCTAGAGAAGTACTAACACTACAACATACCTAAGAGAAGTACTAACACTACAACATATACCTTAGAAAAGTACTAGCACTACAACATATACCTTAGAAAAGTACTAGCACTACAACATATACCTTAGAGAAGTACTAGCACTACAACATATACCTTAGAAAAGTACTAGCACTACAATATATACCTTAGAGAAGACTACTATGATAGAGGGCACTTGGTATATTAATGAGCATTTATGGCTATTAATTTGATATGCAAATGAGATTAAACTTATTTTATGACATGCACCTGGTCCGGGGTTTGGCTGGCACAATAGGAGGGGGGTTTGTGTGTGTGTGTTTGGATGTTTGTGAGGTGTGACTTTATAGTGGGTTTATAGGGTTTGAATTAAGGTCTGTATTATAGATAGGTTGATAGTGTGATATCAAAATGCTATAGTGTGAATGTGTGTTAATGTAATGGTATTAAGATAGTATAGGGGTTATTCACTATTCCCCCAGGACTTTATGGGCTGCAGGTGGTCTTCTGTGTGTGCGTGACTGGGTCTTCTGTGTGTGCGTGACTGGGTGTTCTGTGTGTGTGTGTGTGTGTGTGTGCGTGACTGGTTGTTTGTGTGTGTGTGTGTGTGTTTGGATGTTTGTGAGGTGTGACTGGTGCCATGTGGCCTAGTGAGTTGATTCCTTTAGTTATCAGAATGTTTTAATGTGTGTGCGTGACTGGTTGTTTGTGCGACTGGGTGTGTGTGTGTGTGTGATTGAATGTTTGTGAGGTGTGACTTAATAGTGGCCTAGTGGTTTTGATTCAAGGGTTAGATATCAGAATGTTTTAATGTGTGTGCGTGACTGGGTGTTCTGTGTGTGTGTGTGTGTGTGTGTGTGTGTGTGTGTGTGTGGCTACTGCCAGGTGGTCTAGTGAGTTTGATTTCCCTTAGATATTAGAATGTGTGTGTGTGTGTGTGTGTGTGGCTATTGCCAGGTGGTCTAGTGAGTTTGATTTCCCTTAGATATTAGAATGTGTGTGTGTGTGTGTGTGTGTGTGTGTGTGTGTGTGTGTGAATGTATTGATATTAAGTTACTAGGGTGGGGGTAGGAGGGGGTGGGGTGTTTGTCACTAAATCATAGTGAGAGAATGATAGGGGTGTTATTTTTAATGCAGGCTTCCCCTTTTCCCTGTTTGATCTGATTGAAATGAAGATGTTGTAGTAAGTCTAGTGAGTTTGATTTCCTTTAGATATCAGAATGTTTTAATGCATCGGTGGGTGGGGTGTGAATGTGTGTGTGTGTGTTTGTGTATTATAGTGTGAATGTGTGTTAATGTAATGATATTAAGTTAATATAGGGATTATTCTCCATTCCCCAGGGTTTATGGCCTGCATGTGGTGTTCTGTGTGAGGGGCTAGGGGGTTTGTCACTAAATCATAGTGAGAAAATGATAGGGTGTGATTTTAATACAGGTTTCACCCTTCTCCCTGTTTGATATCAAAATAATATAGTGTGAATGTGTGTTAATGTATTGATATTAAGTTAATATAAGGTTTATTCTCCAAACCCCAGGATTTTATGGGGTGCAGGTGTTGTGCTGTGTGGATGGGGCTAGGAGAGCAAGGAGGGGTTTGTCACTATATCAGAGTGAGAAGGTGTAACTTTATAGGAATTGAATCAAAAGGGGGGTGTGTGACTGGGTGTGTGCGTGACTGGGTGTGTGTGTGACTGGGGGGTGTGTGTGTGAGAGGAAGGAGGGGCGTGTGTGACTGGGTGTGTGTGTGTGTGTGTGTGTGTCTAAGAATGTTTGTGAGGTATGACTACTGCCAGGTGGTCTAGTGAGTTGATTCCTTTAGATATCAGAATGTTTTAATGTGTGTGTTTGTGTAATATAGTGTTTAATGTATGTGTGTGTGTGTGTTTGTGTATTATAGTGTGAATGTGTGTTAATGTAATGATATTAAGTTAATATAGGGATTATTCTCCATTCCCCAGGGGTTTATGGCCTGCATGTGGTGTTCTGTGTGAGGGGATAGGGGGTTTGTCACTAAATCATAGTGAGAAAATGATAGGGTGTGATTTTTAATACAGGTTTCACCCTTTTCCCTGTTTGATATTAAAATAATATAGTGTGAATGTGTGTTAATGTATTGATATTAAGTTAATATAGGGCTTATTCTCCATTCCCCAGGGGTTTATGGCCTGCAGGTGGTGTTCTGTGTGAGGGTCTAGGGGGTTTGTCACTATAACAGAGTGAGAAAATGATAGGGTGTGATTTTAATACAGGTTTCACCCTTCTCCCTGTTTGATATCAAAATAATATAGTGTGAATGTGTGTTAATGTATTGATATTAAGTTAATATAAGGTTTATTCTCCAAACCCCAGCATTTTATGGGGTGCAGGTGTTGTGCTGTGTGGATGGGGCTAGGAGAGCAAGGAGGGGTTTGTCACTATATCAGAGTGAGAAGGTGTGACTTTATAGGAATTGAATCAAAAGGGGGGTGTTTGACTGGGTGTGTGCGTGACTGGGTGTGTGTGACTGGGTGTGTGTGACTGTGGGTGTGTGTGTGAGAGGAAGGAGGGGCGTGTGTGACTGTGTGGGTGGGTGGGGTGTGTATGTGTGTGTGTGTGTGTGTGTGTGTGTGTGTCTAAGAATGTTTGTGAGGTGTGACTACTGCCAGGTGGTCTAGTGAGTTGATTCCTTTAGATATCAGAATGTTTTAATGTGTGTGTGTTTGTGTAATTTAGTGTTTAATGTATGTGTGTGTTTGTGTAATATAGTGTGAATGTGTGTTAATGTATTGATATTAAGTTAATATAGGTATTATTCTCCATTACCCAGGGGTTTATGGGCTGCAGGTGGTGTTCTGTGTGAGGGGCTAGGGGGTTTTGTCACTATATCAGAGTGAGGAGGTGTGACTTTATAGGGGTTGAATCAATTGCCGTATCATAGATAGGGTTATAGTGTTTAATGTGGGTGTGTGTGTTTGTGTATTATAGTGTGAATGTGTGTTAATGTAAAGATATTAAGTTAAAATAGGGATTATTCTCCAATCCCCAGGGTTTATGGCCTGCATGTGGTGTTCTGTGTGAGGGGCTAGGGGTTTTGTCACTATATCATAGTGAGAAAATGATAGGGTGTGATTTTAATACAGGTTTCACCCTTCTCCCTGTTTGATATCAAAATAATATACAGGTCTCACCATTCTCCCTGTTTGATATCAAAATAATATAGTGTGAATGTGTGTTAATGTATTGATATTAAGTTAATATAGGGCTTATTATCCAATCCCCAGGGGTTTATGGCTTGCATGTGGTGTTCTGTGTGAGGGTCTAGGGGGTTTGTCACTAAATCATAGTGAGAAAATGATAGGGTGTGATTTTTAATACAGGTTTCACCCTTCTCCCTGTTTGATATCAAAATAATATACAGGTCTCACCCTATCCCCTGATTGAAATTAAGATGATATAGTAAGTCTAGTGAGTTGATCCCCTTTAGATATCAGAATGTTTTAATGCATCGGTGGGTGGGGTGTGTGTGTGTGTGTGTGTGTATTGTGTGTGAAAATATAAACAATGATGAATACATTTTCAAAATGTTTATTGATGATAAATATGTATTGATGCATCATTATTATACAATAAAAAACATATTGAACAATAAATAGTTGCACCACCTTGCTTTTATTTTATGTATTTGAAATGTTACAACAAACTCTGAAATATGATATACATAACACTGACATAACACTGACATAACACAACATAACACTGACATAACACTGACATAAGTCAACATAACACTGACATAACTCAACATAACACTGACATAACTCAACATAACACCCTCTTTTATGATCTGATATAGAATGTTTATCACATTATGTTGATGTTATACTACGCCTCATAAAACGTATTCAAATACATCCATCCAATGGTTGGAATATCTATCCTATTCACGCGGCGTGTCAATACAACATGCGGTAAACACTGGGGAGGCTCAGTTTGGACATTACTATGTTGATGGTTTTTATGAACGTGACGGCTTGAACTATGCATTTGAATTCAACGGGTGCTTTTTCCACGGCCATTCGTGTCGATATAATGCGAACTGTGTCCACCCCTTGTCAGCCGTTTTCTTATGGTCTTTTGCACATGCGATTTAACGATAAATTAGAAATTCTTAGGACCGTTTATAATCTAAAGACACACACACACACACACACCCAGTCACACACGCCCCTCCTTCCTCTCACACACACACCCCCCAGTCACACACACACCCAGTCACGCACACACCCAGTCACACACCCCCCTTTTGATTCAATTCCTATAAAGTCACACCTTCTCACTCTGATAGTGACAAACCCCTCCTTGCTCTCCTAGCCCCATCCACACAGCACAACACCTGCAGGCCATAAACCCCTGGGGATTGGAGAATAAGCCCTATATTAACTTAATATCAATACATTAACACACATTCACACTATATTATTTTAATATCAAACTGGGAAAAGGGTGAAACCTGTATTAAAAATCACACCCTATCATTTTCTCACTATGATTTAGTGACAAACCCCCTAGCCCCTCACACAGAACACCACATGCAGGCCATAAACCCTGGGGAATGGAGAATAATCCCTATATTAACTTAATATCATTACATTAACACACATTCACACTATAATACACAAACACACACACACACATTCACACCCCACCCACCGATGCATTAAAACATTCTGATATCTAAAGGAAATCAAACTCACTAGACTTACTACATCTTCATTTCAATCAGATCAAACAGGGAAAAGGGGAAGCCTGCATTAAAAATAACACCCCTATCATTCTCTCACTATGATTTAGTGACAAACACCCCACCCCCTCCTACCCCCACCCTAGTAACTTAATATCAATACATTCACTCACTCACACACACACACACACACACACACACACACACACACACACACACACATTCTAATATCTAAGGGAAATCAAACTCACTAGACCACCTGGCAATAGCCACACACACACACACATTCTAATATCTAAGGGAAATCAAACTCACTAGACCACCTGGCAATAGCCACACACACACACACACACACACACACACACACACACACATTAATATCTAAAGGAAATCAAACTCACTAGAACACCTGGCAGTAGCCACACACACACACACACACAGAACACCCAGTCACGCACACACATTAAAACATTCTGATATCTAACCCTTGAATCAAAACCACTAGGCCACTATTAAGTCACACCTCACAAACATTCAATCACACACACACACACACACACCCAGTCACACAAACAACCAGTCACGCACACACATTAAAACATTCTGATAACTAAAGGAATCAACTCACTAGGCCACATGGCACCAGTCACACCTCACAAACATCCAAACACACACACACACACAAACAACCAGTCACGCACACACACACACACACACAGAACACCCAGTCACGCACACACAGAAGACCACCTGCAGCCCATAAAGTCCTGGGGGAATAGTGAATAACCCCTATACTATCTTAATACCATTACATTAACACACATTCACACTATAGCATTTTGATATCACACTATCAACCCATCTATAATACAGACCTTAATTCAAACCCTATAAACCCACTATAAAGTCACACCTCACAAACATCCAAACACACACACACAAACCCCCCTCCTATTGTGCCAGCCAAACCCCGGACCAGGTGCATGTCATAAAATAAGTTTAATCTCATTTGCATATCAAATTAATAGCCATAAATGCTCATTAATATACCAAGTGCCCTCTATTATAGTAGTGAGAAGTACTAGCACTACAACATATACCTTAGAAAAGTACTAACACTACAACATACCTTAGAGAAGTACTAACACTACAGCATACCTTAGAGAAGTACTAACACGACAACATACCTTAGAGATGTTATGCCCCCGGGAAGGGGGGGCACCCCTGAACAGAGAACCGGACCAGGGCAGCAGACCCAGAGAAGCAGACGGACACCAGAGTAACTATAATAGCCCGAAGGCGGTTTTAATAAATGATAAACAAAAGGAACAAAAAAAGGGGGATAACTAAGGTACTGCGGTGACCACACCGGGAGAAAAAGTAAACACAAAAACACAGACGGACTGCCACTTTAAGGTGGGGGGTATGTATGTGTGCGTGCGTGTGCGTGTGAATGGGATGTGAAATTAAGTGTATGGATGCGTGAGGGCAAATGGCTATGTGGAGGGATGTTGTCTGTGTGCGTGCGTCAGGCTACCGCGGGGACTGGCGAGCCGGAGAGATCCCCGTGGAGGAGCGTCAGGGGGAGAGGTCTGGTCCGAGGGGCACGAGGCGAGCGAGAAAAAAAGCCGGTGGAGAGGGGAAGTCCGGGAGCTGCGTTGGTGGCGCGGGCGCCGGCGCGGAGGCGGTAGGCAGGGCGAATCGCGGAGCGGGAGGGAGGCGCGGAGTGGAGCCGGGAGAGCCGAGTCAGAGAGGGCGGCGCGGGACGAAGACGGGGTCTTGGAGGGGAAAACGGAGAGAGGGACACGAGGAGTTAACGAGAACAAGGAAAACAACAAAGGGGCGTACAATCAGCTGGGAGCTTAGCAAAGAATTACCAAGATCTCAGTATAACCAAGCACTGAGCGGCGGGGCTGCTGGCTTCTTGTAGCCGCCCGAGATGATTGCGGCAGGTGAGCCTGATTGGTAACAGGCTGCACCTGCCGCGGTCTCGGGCTTGTTCCCGGGAGTGACCCAGCGCTCGTTCGCCCCGGCCCTGGGTGAGGCGGGGCCTGGGCTGGGACCACAACAAGAGAAGTACTAACACTACAACGTATATACTTTAGAGAAGTACTAGCACTACAACATATACCTTAGAGAAGTACTAACACTACAACATACCTTAGAGAAGTACTAGCACTACAACATATACCTTAGAGAAGTACTAGCACTACAACATATACCTTAGAGAAGTACTAACACTACAACATATAGCTTAGAGAAGTACTAGCACTACAACGTATATACTTAAGAGAAGTACTAGCATTACAACATATACCTTAAAGAAGTACTAGCACTACAACGTATATACTTTAGAGAAGTACTAGCACTACAACATATACAGTATATACCTTAGAGAAGTACTGGCACTACAACATATGCCTTAGAGAAGTACTAGCACTACAACATATACCTTAGAAAACTACTAGCACTATAACATATAACTTAGAAAAGTACTAGCACTACAATATATACCTTAGAGAAGTACTAACACTACAACATATACCTTAGAAAAGTACTAGCACTACAACATATACCTTAGAGAAGTACTAACACTACAACATATACCTCAGAGAAGTACTAGCACTATAACATATACCTTAGAAAAGTACTAGCACTATAACATATACCTTAGAAAAGTACTAGCACTACAACATATAACTTAGAGAAGTACTAACACTACAACATATACCTTAGAGAAGTACTAGCACTATAACATATACCTTAGAGAAGTACTAGCACTATAACATATACCTTAGAGAAGTACGAGCACTACAACATACCTTAGAGAAGTAATAAAACTACAACATATATACAGTACCTTAAAGAAGTACTAACACCACTATATATAATATAATTATATACACACTACAACATGTATACAGTACCTTAGAGAAGTACTAACACTACAACATATACAGTATATACCTTAGAGAAGTACTAACACAACTATCTACTGTAAATACATACTGTATATTATTTATGATTGTAAAAAATAATATATATTTTATATATTATAAATATATTATATATTGTTTGTGCATTGCCTGTGCATTGCCTGTCAGGGGTGCCGGTAATTTTGGAACCCACTGTAAATACAATAGTTGCTTAAGAGGGAGGATCCTGGTAGTACCTCACTGCTGGGATGGACTGGAAAAAGGTAGCACAGCTTTGCTTTGTCCGTTCTCTGATAACGACTGTTTGCGCTTTGCTGTTGTCCTCCTGGTGACTCTGCACACTACGCAGCACCAGGCCAGCCTTTCCTGTGCCCTACCCATTTATAGTCTAGACTCTAAGGTGCTCATACGGCACGCCACACTTCAGAGGAAGATGAAGGACATACTCTCCCTGCTCAATATTCTCCTGCTGCTTGTCCACCTGACAGGTAAAACAGGTCAACTGAAATGTCACTGCTGTTGGACAGTGTTGTGTCTGTTCAGTGTATTACAAGGCTAGTCTGTTGACGTGAGGTTGTTGTTGTGGATCGTTTGTAGGATCCCTTGTGACCAGAGATGGAGAGAGACTGAAGATCTCCAGTCTAGCTGAAAATGGAGAGCCCAGTGAGTAATCCACAAAGACTAGATAGTATCTGGACTACGATCGATTTCACCTGTCTATTAATCATCATCTCTGAATCATGAAGACTTTGCTGTGCTCTAGGGTAGAATAGTTGTGGGACTTGTGTGGTGCTAGTGGTGTTATGAACTACAGTAACAGCTAATACTCTGCTTGCTATTCTTAGTTTTATTAAAGACCATATTGACATAGAAAGTGAAAAATGTTTCAGTGTATAACATCAGTACGTGTTCTGTATCATACACTACAACGTTAAGGTGGTCCATCTGGACTAACCATCACGGGACCAGACTTTGTGACGGTGGGCGTGCCCAGTAGCTACGACTGTGTTGCTCATTGCACTCCTCCCTGTAACTACTCCCTGGAAGTGGTTGGACAAGAACGCCATCAGAACAACCACCTAGGCCTCACCGTGACCCGGTGGCAAAAGTCCATCACCCTCAGATGTACTGCACAGAACGATGCCACCAATAAGTCCTCTGTGGTGGCCCTGAGTCTGCAGGTCTTAGGTGGGTGGTTCAGCACTGCTTAATGGCAGATCAAACAGATGGTAGTATTTTGGTGGCAGCCTAAATAAATAAGACTATTATGTGATCATCTTCAGAATTATTCCATTGTACCAGAGAAAAACGTTTTCCTGGTTTATTTGTGTGTGTGTGTGTGTGTGTGTGTGTGTGGATGTGTTGTTTTTCAGTTGGACCCACCAACATCTCCCTCACAGGACCTGAGCTGATGGCTCCAGGAAGAGTCATCTTCCAGTGTCAGGCCGACTGCTACCCGCCCTGCAACTACACCTGGGACAGTGAGGGCCAGCTGTTCGGAGTCCAGTGGAATGAGTTTCCCATAGACCTTAAGAATCTGGACCAGTTCAACAGCCTGACCTGCAACGCCATCAACAGTGTGTCTGGCCTGTACATAGTGGCGACCAAGATCGTCCCGGTCATAGGTAGGTTTCTGGGAGTCTGAGAGGTCAGCTGTAACTGTTCAGTTAGACACATTTGCATAATATGGCCTGAGAACTGTATTGTACTTCACTCAAACTCAAAGATCAACTGTGCAGTATCTACCTGTAAATATAATATATATGTCTTTAATAATGGTTAATGGTATTTTCCATTTCACTCCATTGATTCATGTCATTTCAGTTGGTCCATTAGAAGTCTACATTCAGGGCCCGCGTTGTGTGGAGATGGGGAAGAAGTTTAAGGTCCGGTGTTTTGCAACGGTTTGCTCCCCTTCCTGTCGCTTCAACTGGACTGGCGACGGCCGTTCCGTGGAGAGCAGTGAGATGGAGATGACGGCGGAGGGACAGACTAAATCCCTGACGCTCACGTGCGAGGCACAGAACACCATCTCCGGCCTGGTAGGCTCTGCTACCCAGACTGTAACGCTGTGGGATCAAAACTCCACGAATTGTAAGTCAAGCTTGAAGTGAACCTACAACTCTTAAATTTTGTGTTTACAACCATTGCCTCATTTATTACCTCATAGAAATGATAGGATGTCTGTGGTAACGTTGTGTCTCCTGTGTTTGTTCTGCGGTAACATTGTCTCCTGTGTTTGTTCTGTGGTAACGTTGTCTCCTGTGTTTGTTCTGGGGTAACGTTGTGTCTCCTGTGTTTGTTGTTGTGGTAAAGTTGTGTCTTCTGTGTTTGTTGTGGTAACGTTGTGTCTCCTGTGTTTGTTGTGGTAACGTTGTGTCTCCTGTGTTTGTTGTGGTAATGTTGTGTCTCCTGTGTTTGTTGTGGTAACGTTGTGTCTCCTGTGTTTGTTGTGGTAATAATGTTGTGTCTCCTGTGTTTGTTGTGGTAACGTGTGTCCTGTGTTTGTTGTGGTAATGTGTCTCCTGTGTTTGTTGTGGTAACGTGTCTCCTGTGTTTGTTGTGGTAACATTGTATCTTCTGTGTTTGTTGTGGTAACGTTGTGTCTCCTGTGTTTGTTCTATGGTAACGTTGTGTCTCCTGTGTTTGTTGTGGTAACGTGTCTCCTGTTTTTGTTGTGGTAACGTTGTGTCTCCTGTGTTTGTTGTGGTAACGTTGTGTCTCCTGTGTTTGTTGTGGTAATAATGTTGTGTCTCCTGTGTTTGTTGTGGTAACGTGTGTCCTGTGTTTGTTGTGGTAATGTGTCTCCTGTGTTTGTTGTGGTAACGTGTCTCCTGTGTTTGTTGTGGTAACATTGTATCTTCTGTGTTTGTTGTGGTAACGTTGTGTCTCCTGTGTTTGTTCTATGGTAACGTTGTGTCTCCTGTGTTTGTTGTGGTAACGTGTCTCCTGTGTTTTTGTGGTAACGTTGTGTCTCCTGTGTTTGTTGTGGTAACGTGTCTCCTGTGTTTGTTGTGGTAACGTTGTATCTTCTGTGTTTGTTGTGGTAACATTGTGTCTTCTGTGTTTGTTGTGGTAACGTTGTGTCTCCTGTGTTTGTTGTGGTAACGTTGTGTCTCCTGTGTTTGTTGTGGTAACGTGTCTCCTGTGTTTGTTGTGGTAACGTTGTGTCTTCTGTGTTTGTTGTGGTAACGTTGTGTCTCTGTGTTTGTTGTGGTAACGTTGTGTCTCCTGTGTTTGTTGTGGTAACGTTGTGTCTCCCGTGTTTGTTGTGGTAACGTGTCTCCTGTGTTTGTTGTGGTAACATTGTATCTTCTGTGTTTGTTTTGGTAACGTTGTTTCTTCTGTGTTTGTTGTGGTAACGTTATGTCTTCTGTGTTTGTTGTGGTAACGTTGTGTCTCCTGTGTTTGTTGTGGTAACGTGTCTCCTGTGTTTGTTGTGGTAACGTGTCTCCTGTGTTTGTTGTGGTAACGTTGTGTCTCCTGTGTTTGTTGTGGTAACGTGTCTCCTGTGTTTGTTGTGGTAACGTTGTATCTTCTGTGTTTGTTGTGGTAACATTGTGTCTCCTGTGTTTGTTGTGGTAACGTTGTATCTTCTGTGTTTGTTGTGGTAACGTTGTGTCTCCTGTGTTTGTTGTGGTAACGTGTCTCCTGTGTTTGTTGTGGTAACGTTGTCTCCTGTGTTCGTTCTTGGCGCCAGACCAAGACCCAAGATGCACGGCCACACAAGCTGAACTGACCTCAGTCCTGCTGCTGTTTGTGCTGTCTCTCTACACTGTAATGCAGGGGTCTCAAACTCGCGGCCCGCGGGCCATTTGCGGCCCACCACACCACTCCATCCGGCCCGCGACATGATGTCAGAAATATAATGTAATCCGGCCCGCAAAATAATTCCTTGTAAACGGCGCCGGCAGGCAGGCCTACAATGCGAAATTCAAATTGTGGGGCGAAATTCTGTTATTGTGCACAGCGCGCAAGGTGAACGATGCAGTCACAGGTGCAATCAATCCGCACGCGACTGTGAACGGAATGCAGCTAGCTACCGAGAGGCTGTTTTCATGATTAACTAACGTTAGGAACACAGACCGTTTCAAGAAAGATGGACATTGTAGTATTTTTTGTAGAGTTCAATGGAAATGCTACCTGCCTGATATGCAAGAACAAAGTGGCCGTTCTGAAGGAATATAATGAGCTATTCATTAGGCTAGTAAACATGGAGAGTGTCGGGAGACGAGAGAAAAAAACGAGCCACACAGTTGAGAGGGCTGACGTCTCAGTCTTTCAAGATAAGTGTCTAGCCAGAAATAGAGTAGTAGCCTACACATGTATTCAAGTGTCTGGTAAGAAATGGAAACAAACCTGAACTTTAATAAATGCAAGTAGCTAGCTACAGGTCCAGGGCAGGCTTACAGTAGTGATGCATCTTGCAGTTAAAACAGAATAGTAGGTAGTACAAATGTAGGCTATTCAAGATCAAATAAAAGTAAGGAAAAAAGATTTGCAGCACTAACTGTTAAAATATATTAAAATGAATGGAAACCGGTTTGAATTTGTATGATGAAAATGTTAGTTATGGAATAGTCTTGCAACATTTAGAGACTGAGTTGTGAGTCTAGTTATGGAAATGAAAAATGACATTTTCCGAAATATTGCACTTTCTTATAGTTAGTAGTAGTTGAAGTTGACTTGGCCCTCCTATGAGTTGACGATACCAGCAGTGGCCCCAAGCCAATTTGAGTTTGAGACCCCTGCTGTAATGTAATGTAACTCCTTTAGTCCAGCAGTGGGCACCATTTTAGAGGGACCCTTGCTTTACAGACATTCATCAACAACAAACTATTGCTTTAATGCTTTTATCTCATGACATTGTAACAATGTTGTAGCAATGCTTTGTGCTGCAAGCAGCAGCCCCTTCATATCATGTTCACTGTATTTGCGGATGATAATAGAAATGGAAATCTTGGCAGAATATTTAACTTCGTCTTATAACTTTGGAAGAGAGTGCACCTGATCCCTTGTGTGTGTGTGTGTGTGTATACTTGTTTTAGAACTTCAAGCATGAATTTTATATGAATTATATAAATTACATATGCTGACCTTTCTGGCCCCCGGTTGAAACTGTTTTTTTGCTTCCCTCTGGAATATGTAGGGCTGGGACCTTTGCCCACCCCCCCCCCCCCCATTGTTCCCCATTGTAAAGCACGTTGTGTTGCCACTGTGTATGAAATGCGCTATACAAATAAAGTTTGATTTGATATATTATTCCAGAATCAGAATCCTCTATTTTGACAATACCTCTGACAAAGCAATTAGTTCGCTTTAATATTTTTTGTTCAAGTTGTTCAAGTTGTTGAACTGCAATAAAGTACTTTTTGGATGTTATGAATGGTAATTTTAATTAATTTGTAATTTGTTTACAATTCATGCAGGTTGCAGATGAAGTCTGTGAATAATAGAGTAATGGATAACTAATGTTTTTTTGTTCTGTTAAAGACAAACATATTTTAGATACACATGGACTTAAAATTAAACTAACAATATCACTGTAATATCACATCTACTAATGTAGCCTAATGTAGTTCGAGATTAAATCTTTTCTTTAACAAGTGAATCATTATTGATAAAAAAAAAAGTATGCTCCTGAAAATAAACCAATGTTAAGGACTGAGAGTTTGAGTTCATACATTTTCATTCTATCAGGACAAACAGAGATTACATGTTGTGTCTGTGACCTACAGAAAGAGGCAAACAATGATAAATCAAGTTAAATTATCCCTTGAACACGGACACATACTGTAACCGTTTCAGTATCAAAAGACACAAGGGCAGCAGAATCGCGCTTGTCATGTATGCTTAACCCCTTGCCCGCAACAAGGTGATAATGCAGACCTGATAACCGACCCAATGCCCTAGCCTGAGGCTCGAAATATTGTGAAGTCTTTTTGTCCTTATGGTTGTGTTGTTGGCTCATGATAAGATTGTGTGGTGGTGCACTATTCCTTGGAGGTACATTATAAGAGTTGGAACAGCTGTCCTTCCTCTCTCAAGACAGACAGACAGACAGACAGGTATTAAACAGACAGACGGGTATTATACAGACAGACAGGTATTATACAGACAGACAGGTATTAAACAGACAGACAGGTATTTTACAGACAGACGGGTATTATACAGACAGACGGGTATTATACAGACGGACGGGTATTATACAGACAGACGGGTATTATACAGACAGACGGGTATTATACAGACGGACGGGTATTATACAGACAGACGGGTATTATACAGACGGACGGGTATTATACAGACAGACGGGTATTATACAGACAGACGGGTATTTTACAGACAGACAGGTATTATACAGACAGACAGGTATTATACAGACAGACGGGTATTATACAGACAGGTTACTGGTAAGGTGAAGAGCTAGTTTATTTCACCAGTCAGCTAGTCAAACTAATAACATGGCGGCTTGAACTGTAAACTGTGTGCTGCACATCATGAACGTTTGAACATGAATCGTCGACTGAAGAGTCGTGTGTACTGGATGTGTGTGTGACAGCTGTTTAATGGGTTACATTTGGTACAGTTTACTGAGACTAATCTTTTGTGTGTCTGTCCTTAGATGTCGCTTCTGCCAGTGAGGGAGAGCAGGGAATGACCTCAGAGAAAACAACAGCTTGTAAGGGACCACCTTGTCGTTTTTCATAACTTGTTTTGGTAAATGTACCTTACCTAAGTCAATCTACAGCATGAGTGCATCATAACTTTAAGTGACACTTTTCTCCAAATCCATTTTTTGTCTATCAAGACATATGACGTGAAAGTATTTATTAGATTAGTAAGAATTTGATAGATATAGCCATTTCTGTAATCCCCAAAATGTTATATAATAGCTCGTTTAACTAGCATGTCCTTTACCTGCATGCCATATTTCTGGGGTGGCAGAAACAGCTGTTTCATGTCCTTACCCACAAAATAAATTTACTTCATATGCATGGTGGATCGATGGAAGACATATGGGAAACATGTATTGTGAGTAAAGTGTCTCTTTAATGGCTTGGTGTCCATTCTCCAGACGGGCCGACGTCTGTGGAGATCAGCGGGGTGAACAGCATCACTGTGGGGGTTCCTCTGCTCGGCAGAATGTTCTCCAGCCTGCACCTTCAGCTGGACCCGGGGAGGCCAGAGCACCCAGGGACCCGAGCTCAGACTGGAGCTGGAGACCAGGAGGCCGCCGCTAGTCCTCGTTTGCATGGCGGTCAACAGCGCCACAGGGGAAACGGTGATCGTCAACAAAACGCTGCAGGTCACAGGTACTGTAGCATGGCTAGACTGAGATCTATGTGAATAATTCTCAATAATTGTCTCACCTGAATTCATCTGAACTCACTAGCATTCTCTTCAACTCACCTGAATTCTCACCTGAACTTAATTCAAGACCTGATAGCCTGCTCTCATCTTCAGGGGGTCCGTCGAATATAAAGATCACTGGTCCTAGCGTGCTGTCTAGCGGGGTGGCATCCATCTTCGCCTGCTCCGCCGACTGCTACCCATCCTGCGTCCACACCTGGACGACCGGTTCACCGGGCGAGAGCCCCCGTCTCCCCACCTACGGCGACACCAGCGCAGTTACTCCTCCTCCCAACGCCTGGTACGAAACTCTGACCTGCCAGGCGCAGAACCCGGGCTCCAGACTCTACATCACAACCACCATCACTGTCCTGGTGGCAGGTAAGGGCAATAAAAATAGGCTAATTGCGTTTCTTTTTAGCTCCGACCAGTAGCTCTAGGCCTATAGCTTGCTCTGTTGGTTGGTTATTCGGTCGGTCTACAAAGCTTTTCCTGGATAACAGTCTTTTTCTTTTTCTCTGCACAGACCATGAGTAAATAGGCCTAAGCCAAAAAGTACCATGATTCGTCCATAGGTGGCGCTATAGTAATTGATTCCAAAGGCTATTTTCAAAATGCTGGCATTTCCACAGGGTTTGACGAAAATGTCTGAAACTTGGTAGATGTAGCCTATATCTTTCGTCATGGGGAACAATTTTGCCTCAAGAACAACCCACAAGGTCTGCTGCAACGGATTTTTCTGCAGGTTGTAAAATTTGGCAAAACCATTCAAAAGTAGCCTAACCATATGTCCGATCGGTCTGAAATTTCATATAGCCTACAGTATAGTCTACGTGTACAGTATGGTGCTTGTCTCACTAATGTGTTATCCAATCCAATATAGCAGAGCAATTGGCATTAAAAAAACACATTTGAATACAAATTGCTTATAACCTTTTACAACAATAATCTAGGGACTTGAAGCTGACTGCATCCCATTTTATTCCAAGTGATGAAACGGTAGGAGCTCGAGTGAGCACTGGCCTAGTGCCCTTGTCCACCATTGCCTGCAAGTTAGGCAACAAACAATGGCCCACCACAACACTTCACAAGTTCAAGAAGTGTCCACAAGTGAAATATTCCCAAGTTTCCAAGCCAACACTACAATTTACAACAAAAAGCTAAAGTTATAACAATCATGGTGACAGAGTAATTTTATGTAGGCTACTTAGCTAGCCATGTACAGAAAAAGCCTAATCAAGTTAGTTAGCTAGCTAGTTACCTAAAGTTGGAAAGAGAGCATTTGATAGAGAACAACAAAAGGGTAGCTTGCACATAACGTTGGCGTCATTTATCTGGGGTGATACCAAAATACATAGCTAGCTATGAAATTGAGATACTTACAGTACAGTTACAGGATCTGTATTGTTGCGGGGACAAAGACAGAGGCGGGTGACAGGATCTGTATTGTTGCGGGGACAAAGACAGAGGCGGGTTGGTCTTTCTCAACGGTTCTGGTTCAAATAAACCGGAAGAAGGATACCCTCGTCGTCAGTAACGCAAAATCTCGGGGCCCCCCGCAAGGATTAGGCGGGGGCCTTTTGCAACGAAGCAGTATTTCGAGCCCTAGTCCTAGACCAGGGGTTTTCAAACTTTTTGTGTATGTGGACCACTATTAATGATCAAGAATTTTTGGGGACCACCTCATACGCACACCATAAAAATAGGTAGGCTACTAGACCTATACACACAGTCCTACCTGAATTAATCCACCTCTTAATACTAGCACTAGTATAACGCTGTAAGGCCTGTACACATAGGCACATAATAATCAACACACAAACGAGCAGAGGACAGACCGACAGACTTCAACCAGTTATATTAATAAATAATATATTCTTACCTTAACAGTTACCAAACATTCTCTCCTCCTTGTATTCGTCAATGCTTGTTAAGTCCATCTGGTGTGCACGCTGGCTTTCGATGCTGAGGATGGCTAGTCAGGAGAGTCTGTCCTGGGCCATGGTGCTTCTCAGATAGTTTTTGATGATTTTGAGTTTGGAAAAATATCTTTCAGCACTTGCCACTGTGACTGGTATAGTTAGGACGAGTTGGAACGCGGTAGCAACGTCTGTGACACTGGGCAGGATCGATGTATGTCTCAGGAGCAGGAGGTCGGTCAGATGATGGAACCTTTTTCAATACGTTTTATTTCTGACTTTAGAGCATTTCTAAAGGAACGTAGCTGTGCTGGAAAATCAGGCGAAAGATCGGTGGTGGGGCCTCTTCTGCAGCAGGGTCAGCCTGGTCTGCCTGCACCATGCAAGCTGCAGCCATGTCCTCCGGCTCAGTAACGTTAGTGCTATAGCAACGCCAACAGGTGCTCCAACGACAGCTGATTCAGTGCTAGTGCTGCCTGCATCCTTCCTAGCGATGGTCGCTGCTGCATTAGTTTGATTTGTTAGATGCTAAGGTGCTATATTATGTTCTGTTCTGTTCATGCCGTTTTTGGGCTCCACTTTGGTATTTTCGCTTCATTTTGCTGTCTCACGTGTTGGATTCCCGGGCTAGTAATGTAATTGATAAGTGAGTGACGTTGTGACTGATCGCGTGCATCAAATGATGATTGGATACAGACAGGCCAACCCCACCCCCCACCCCTTTTTTTTGTTTTTATAGATATAAGGGTTGATGGTAAGACCACAACGTGCATCCCATGTAATAATAAATAAAAAAAGAATCCCCCCTTCGTTGTTGACCGGCAGGGGTGGGGCGTGGCCCCTCTGACTCCGAGGCCCCCCCGCACCGCGGGGGCTGCGGGGGTATACTTTACGGGCCTGCTCGTTGTTTTCTTTTTCTTCTACTCTGGGTTTAGTGGCAGATCGCAAACAACTCTAATGTACATAACGCCACCTACTGTACCAGAGTGTGTAACATGTAATTTGCCTAGTTCTTAAATTCTAACCTGTGTCACCTTAGAAAGTAGCCTAAATAATGTCTTGCATTCTTTGTTTTACATTCATTACTCACATTTAGGTTGCAAAATTAGGATTTATTCGTATTTGTATCATTATTTTTATTAGGCCTAGACTGTAAATCTTAATACAGAGAAAGAATGTGCCTACATATAATTATCAATGTAATTAGAAATTAAACACAAAACAGACATTAAAGGATTGCTCCTCAATATTACAATTCTGTAACTGTATGACTTCAATTTTTATTTTAAAACCGAAGTAATTTACAAACATTCTGACAACTCACTACTGTTCTGAACAGTGCTTGTACAGCATTAGTGGCACCTGCTGGGTGATTGTGGTATTGCGCCTTTAAGAAAATCATCAGCCGTAAAGTCCATTTGGTGATTAAGTCAACACAGCACAGTCAATTAGTCCACAAGCAGGCAAAGCGCTCCACCATAAAGTTTGATCCTTGGAGTAGATCTATAATTTTACAAAAAAAAAAAAAAGGTACAAGATTTCTGTAAATCACATCACACTCAACCTGGAGTCAAGCCTACTTGGTCTTTACTACATGTTCGCTATCTGTCTAACAATACAAGGGACGTATTTGCAGAGGACAGAATAGTAAAAGGATATCCACACAGCGGGAGAAGACGGCTTAACTCTGTGAACAGCACTCAGCTGCCTAAACCATCAGACCCAGTCCAGAAACATTGCAAGATGAGCAACATTGACGATGAAGAATGTCAGCTTCACCTGCAGACAAGGTCCCGAGCCTCAAATGATGACAAGGAACATCAGCCTCACCTGCAGTCAAGGTCTCGAGCCCCAAGCTACGTCGAAGAACGCCAGTCTCAGATGCAGACAGGGTCCCGAGCCCCAACAAGTACTCACAAGTCCTCGCAAGCCTCAACCCGGACATCCACCAGTGCCGCTGCGACAAGAGCTAAAGCCAAGACAGAAGCAGCAAAAATAAAGGTTTCCTATGCAGAAAAGGAGGCAGCCATGATGAAAGAAAAGGCTTTGAAAGAGGCAAATCTCCACGTTAAAGCAAGAGAAAGAAGCTACAGTGGCATCAAAAGAGGCAGCAATATTCGAAAAAGCGGCAGTAACAGAACATTAGAAAAGTGACTCTCTTGGTGAGTTACAGGATTTAACTCTTGAAGATCCGATAAAACGCACCAGAGACTAACACAGTCATTTGAGCAACATGCTTGACAGGAGCTTTGAGATGTTAAGCCACTGCAGCGAGTCCTTCATGATAGAAGTCATGAAGTCCTAAAACCCCCACCCCTTATTAACAGGCAGTAAATTCAGTGTACAAGTCATGAGGGTGAAGATGACCACAAACACAGCGAACGCTATGCAGCTCCCCCAGCCCCTAAGGTATCTTTCCCAAAGCAGGAATACTCACCTGTGACTCCTGACACCAGAGTGCGAATTGCTGGGGGGGGGATGGGGGGGATTTCCCCCCCTCTGGTTTGATTATCCCCTCCTCTGATCATTCATTTTTATCGCCGGTGGGGATAAGTTTTTATCCCTGCTTCTGGTCAGACTGAATATAGCTACAATTTCCTGTGCCCGAAAATAGCAATTTAGAAAAACTACACTAACTATTTCAAAAATATGATTTACAACAGCTAGTTCTAACCACGCGTTTGATTGTCATTGCAACTGTCAACCAAGCGCCTACTCTACTAGCAAGAATTAGCAATGAAACGGGGTCAACAAAGCATTTCGTCATATGTTGCTGCGAGGATTTTGGAGGCTGCCCAAAACGCCAGAGTTCGTCACCAAAGCAGATTCTGCTAGTGATAAACATCGGTAAGTGACAGGATGAATATTTTATTATAATACAATTATTGTTGTGGGTGATAACCGGCCAATCGTCAGCATGTATTGCTTTTATTTTGCTATTCTCATCCTCGATATTAGGCGATAGTCAAGTCAGCGCAGCACATTGTCGCGGCCACCAATTTAGCCTATTTTTTCACGAGACCAATACCAATCTATATTTTATCTTGTGTTCCAGATTTTCTTTTCAGCCTTGTGGCCTTGCCTACCGGTGAAAGTGCGCGTGATTGTGGACCAAGATGGATCCATGCTGAATGTTAGCCTACAGATTTGTCAGGATAGATGGCTGGTGTTCAAATTTGCTTTCAAGGCACAGGCCTACTGTAACAGTGATTTGATGTAGCCTATAATGCACATAGTGCCTACCTTTAACTAGCCTACGCATATCACTTTTTTAATGAGGTCTAAAGGTCTATTATGAGGACGGGATAGCTCAACATTCATAGCAGTGTGATCAATAACCTAACATCGTATGGTTTGTCCTTTCTTTTTGCACTTTGTTGGGTGTATATATAAGAAAACAATAAGAGCATACAGTCGTTTCCTTTGTTCTGAAGGCGGCAGACCCAGCGCACACCTGATTAATCACTTAATCCAATCATAGGACAGGAAATAAAGATGCCAAGTGACTTTCAGGAAGTAGTGGAGCTGGTGCACAGAGCCTATTGCACAGTGTGTGTTGGGGGGGGGGGGGGATTAGTGCAAGTTGGCATTCAGGGTGATCACGGCTCTGGGGAAGAAACTGTCTTTCAGTCTGTTGGTTTTGGCCCTGATGCACCTGTAGCGCCTGGTCAAGCAGGTCAAGCAGGTGGAAGCCAGGGTGAGACCAGGTCAGGCAGGTGAAGCCAGAG
This sequence comes from Borostomias antarcticus, assembly GCF_949987555.1. Lineage (NCBI taxonomy): Eukaryota > Metazoa > Chordata > Actinopteri > Stomiiformes > Stomiidae > Borostomias > Borostomias antarcticus. Next base: position 21,200,846 of record NC_140246.1, on the reverse strand, counting down.
TGAGAGCAGGTCAAGCAGGTGAAGCCAGGGTGAGAGCAGGTCAGGCAGGTGGAAGCCAGGGTGAGAGCAGGTCAAGCAGGTGAAGCCAGGGTGAGAGCAGGTCAGGCCGGTGGAAGCCATGGGATGAGAGCTGTCCTTCGTGATGCTCTTTGCTCTGCTGAGGCAGCGGGAGATGTAAAGGTCCATCAGGGAGGGGAGAGGGCGGCCGATGATCTTCTGCGCCGCGTTAATCACTCTCTGAAGACCCCTTCTGTCTGCTTCGGTGCAGCTGGCGTACCACAAAGTTATGCAGTACACCAGCAGGCTCTCAACGGAGGAGTGGTAGGTCACCAGCAGCTTAGGATCCAGGTTCTTCCTGAGGACCCTCAGGAAGTGTAATCGCTGCTGGGCCTTCTTGATGACCGCTGTGGTGTTGTCAGACCAGGAGAGGTTGGCAGAGATGAGAGTGCCCAGGAATCTGAAGGTGTGAACCCTCTCCACACACACTCGCCGTTGATGTAAAGGGGGGCGGGGTCTGCTCTGTTCTTCCTGAAGTCACAGATGATTTCCTTTGTTTTTGTGGTGTTCAGTGCGAGGAAAGGAGTTCGTCTTCAGAAATTTCTATGTCGACGATGGATTCGCCTTGGTATCAAAGGAGGTTGAAGCTATCGATCTTCTACAGCACACCAAGGCCCTACTGGCTGAGTCCAACTTGAGACTTCATAAGAAAGCTTCCAATAGCGCAAAGGTCATGGAGGCCTTTCCCGTGGAAGAACGAGCAAGTGACTTTAAGGATCTGGACTTGGGAGCAGACCCCTTGCCCTTCCAACGGAGTTTGGGTTTAAGCTGGGAACTCCAGAGTGACCGTTTTACCTTCAGAGTGTCTAGATTCTAACACTGTTAACAGTTTATATGATCCCCTTGGATTTGCTTCCCCCATCACAGTGCAAGGCAAAGCCTTAGTAAGAGACCTTTCCTCAGAGCAGTATGAGTGGGACGCTCCACTCCCACTGGAGAAAGAGACACAGTGGAAGGCATGGACTAACTCTTTAACTGAGCTGGAACAGGTTCACATTCAAAGAGCATACACTCCAGTCTCCATGTCATGTTGTAAATGGACAGAACTATGCATTTTCTCCGATGCTTCTACTATGGCTATAGCTGCTGCAGCCTACAAGCCTGTAGTCTTGGACACTGATGAAAAATGGTATGTAGGTTTTGTAATGGGAAAGTCAAAGCTGGCTCCTTACCCCATGCACACCGTACCACGTCTGGAGCTGTGCAGCAGTCTTTCAATTTCAATTTCAAGCCTTTATTTAAACTCATAGGGCAATTGAGGTTTCCCTCATTTCCAATGCTGACGAGCTCACAAGCAAACATCAACAAAACATAAGCAATTTACAACAATAATACAATTAAGATCTAAAACAGTGACAAGTTGATGAACAAATGTCTAGAGCCATGGCTCTGAACTCCGTATCAGAGGGAAGCAGCTCTAGCTTCAATGTCTGTTGGAAGCAGCTCTAGCTTCAATGTCTCCCAGTCTTGAGAGTTAAGATGGCAGAATTGATCCGTGCTAAAATAGATCTAGAGTTGCAAGCAGTCAGGTTCTTCACAGACAGTCGCATCATACTTGCCTACATCCACAACAGTTCAAGGAGGTTCTACACCTATGTAGCTAACTGAGTAGCTCGCATATGGAGTTCCACTGAACCAAAACAGTGGTTCATGCGGACCATGGAACCAGGCCAATTCCAGCATCTTTCCTGGCCTTGTCCAGTTGGTTCCTTGGCCCACCGTTTCTCAGTCAGCCAAATACAGATCAAGCTGATGAGTCAGAATCATTTGACCTTGTACAGCTAGACACAGATAAGGACATTCAACCTCAAGTCACCTCTCTTGCAACCAAGGTCACAGAACAGCCTCTCGGATCACAAAGACTTGAACACTTCTCTACTTGGAAGAGTCTAGTAAGAGGTATGGCAAGTCTCATTCATGTAGCCAATTCATTCTCCAGGGAGACAAAAACTGATGAATGCAAAGGATGGCATCAATGCAGTCAACCACACACCACAGAGCGCTGTCAAGCCAAGAAAGCTATCTTCAAAGCAGTGCAGGAGGATGTGTATAAGGAAGAGCTCAAATGCCTTACTGAGGGCATCAAAGTTCAGCACCAAAAGTTGGACCCCTTCGTTGACAGGGATGGGTTGCTTCGAGTGGGAGGTCGGATACACAAGGCCGATTTGGAAGACCAAGAGAAACATCCAGTAATCTTAGCAGCTAGTTATCATGTAACCGCTCTCCTAGTCCGGCACTATCATGATAAAGCAACCCACCAGGGCTGCCACTTCACCGAGGGCGCTCTGCGGACTGCTGGTGTCTGGATAGTAGGAGGGAAGAGACTTATCTCCAGCCTAATATTCAAATGTGGCATCTGTAAGAAGTTGAGGGGCAAGTCAGAGGTTAAAAAAAATGTCCGATCTGCCTGCTGATAGATTGGCTGAGGACACACTTTTCACACACGTAGGGATGGATGCTTTCGGTCCATGGAGTGTCGTAACCCGTCGGACACGAGGCGGTGCCGTTGAGAGCAAAAGGTGGGTTGTCATCTTCGCTTGTCTAAGTAAGAGAGCTGTCCATAAAGAAGTTATCGAATCTATGTCGACCTCGAGTTCAACACCCTGAGGCGCTTCCTATCCATACGTAGACCTGTTAAACACCTCAGGTCAGACAAAGGCACACATTTCATTGGTGCATGCAGATAGCTTCAGATTGACACAGATGACCCCGAGATCAACCTGCAAGACCAGGGGTCTACATGGACGTGTATGCACCCCATTCCTCGCACATGGGTGGAGCATGGGAGAGATTGATAGGTGTGGCTAGACGGATCGTGGATGCTCTGCTGGTAGAAGATGGAGCTACTAGGCTGACCCAGGAAGTCCTAACCACCTTAATGGCCGAAGTTATGGCCATCATGAACTCGAGACCTCTGGTCCCAATCTCATATGATACAGATACGTGAAATGCTCTCACCTTTCACTCTTCTCACCCAGAAGGCAAGGGTTACGCCTGCACCCCTGGGGGACTTTGAATTTGACCGCCTATGTAAGGTACAGTGGCGTCAGGTCCAGAACTTGTCTCCTTCTGGAAAAGGTGGAAGCAGGAGTACTTGGCAACTCTTCAGCCACGCAGAAAGTGGACCAAGGAAAAGCCTAACCTCCAAGAGGGTGACGTTTTGATGAAGGACATTCATGCCAAACGTAACAAGTGGCCTCTTGGGCTTATAGTAAAGGCCATTCCCAGCTCTGACAGCAAAGTTTGGAAGGTCATGGTGAAGACTCACAGCCAAGGGACAATTAAGGAGTACCTTAGGCCCATTAGTGATGCAGTGTTACTTATACCAAAGGTGAAAGAGTAAATAGTCGTATAAGATATTTATACCAAGTGGGAAGTGTTCTGACTCCTGTCAGTGTTTGAACAACACTAGTGGCGCCTGCTGGGCGATTGTGGTATATGAATGCAAAATCTTACTTGGTTTACTTTAGATTTCAAGAACACGCTGAGTGGTTGGTCAAGCTGGTTTCAAACAAAGACAAAAGTTTATTCTGATGTTTATGGTTTGCAAAGCGGACTCTGCACAGGAAGTGTATCCTAGCAAGAGTGAGTGACTGGGGATCGAAAGTGATAGCTTATAATGGGAAAAAGGAAGTGACATCCAGTTTCTGGATGAAGAGGACAGGGAAGTGATGTTACACAGGAACAATTTGTAGTTTTAACAGACTGATTCTAGGGGAACGAACTACAGTTAGAACACAAAGAAAGGTAGGAAAACAAAGAAAAGAACAAATGGTGTAGGTGACATTGGTGAGACTGAAATTTCATTCACAGGTATTGCGCCTTTAAGAAAATCATCATCATCATCATCTTCATCCGCTTATCCAGGGTCGGGTCGCGGAGGCAGCAGCTCCAGCAGGGGGCCCCAGACATCCCTTTCCCTAGCAGCATCAACCAGCTCTGCCTGGGGAATCTTTAGCCGCTCACAGGCCAGTGCGGAGATGTAGTCCCGCCACCTAGTCCTGGGTCTACCCCGCGGCCTCCTCCCAGCCGGACACGCCTGGAACACCTCCCTAGGGAGGCGCCCAGGAGGCATCCTCACTAGATGCCCGAACCACCTCAACTGGCTCCTTTCGACGCAAAGGAGCAGCGGCTCTACACCGAGTCTCTCCCGGATGACTGAACTTCTCACCCGATCTCTCAGGAAGACCCCAGCCACCCTCCGGAGAAAACTCATTTCGGCCGCTTGTATCCGTGATCTCGTTCTTTCGGTCATGACCCATCCTTCATGACCATAGGTGAGGGTGGGGACGAAGATAGACCGGTAGATCGAGAGCTTTGCCTTTTGGCTCAGCTCTCTTTTCGTTACAACAGTGCGGTAAAGCGACTGCAGAACCGCAGCAGCTGCTCCAATTCTCCGGCCAAACTCCCTCTCCATGGTTCCCTCACTCGTGAACAAGACCCCCAGATACTTGAACTCCTTCACTTGGGGTAAGGACTCATTTCCTACTCGGAGCGGACAGGCCACCGGTTTCCTGCTGAGAACCATGGCCTCAGATTTAGAAGTGCTTATTCTCATCCCAGCCGCTTCACACTCAGTTGCGAACCTATCCAGAGAGTGCTGGAGGTCGCAGGCAGCTGATGCCATCAGGACCACATCATCTGCAAAAAGCAGTGACGTGATCCCCAGCTCACCGAACTGCAAACCCACCTCCCCCCGGCTACGCCTCGATATCCTGTCCATGAAAATCACAAACAGGATTGGTGACAAAGCGCAGCCCTGGCGGAGGCCAACACCCACCGGAAAGGAAGACGACTTACTGCCGAGGACCCGGACACAGCTCTCGCTCTGGGTGTACAGGGATTGGATGGCCCTAAGTAGGGACCCCCTCACCCCATACTCCCGCATAACCCTCCACAAGACCTCTCGAGGGACCCGGTCGTAAGCCTTCTCCAAGTCCACAAAACACATGTAGACAGGTTGGGCAAACTCCCAAGCCCCCTCCAAGATCCTTGCGAGAGTGAAGAGCTGGTCGGTAGTTCCAAGAACTACTGCATTGTTCCTCTTCGATCTGAGGTTCGACTATCGGCCGGACCCTCCTTTCCAGCACCTTGGAGTAAACTTTCCCTGGGAGGCTGAGTAATGTGATGCCTCTATAATTCGCACACACCCTCTGGTCCCCTTTTTTGAATATTGGGACCACCACCCCAGTCTGCCACTCCTTCGGTACTGACCCAGACTTCCACGCAATGTTACAGAGGCGTGTCAACCAAGACAGCCCCTCTACACCCAGCGCCTTCAGCATTTCTGGACGGATCTCATCAGTCCCTGGGGCTCTGCCACTGTGACCTCCTCCAAGGACATTGACGACCCCCCATCATCTTCCGGCTCTGCCTCGATCGTAGAGGGTGGATTAGTCGGGTTCAGGAGTTCCTCAAAGTGCTCCTTCCAACGCTCAACAACCTCCTCAGTTGAGGTCAGCAGTGTCCCCTCCTTGCTGTATACAGCTTGGATGGTCCCCCGCTTTCCCTTCCTGAGGTGTCTGATGGTCCTCCAGAAACACTTTGGTGCCGACCGAAAGTCCTTCTCCATGGTTTCTCCGAACTCCTCCCACACCCGCTGCTTTGCCTTGGTCACGGCCGAAGCCGCAGCCCTCCGGGCCAGTCGATACCCTGCAACTGTTTCTGGGGTCTCCCGGGCTAACATAACCCGGAAGGCCTCCTTCTTCAGTCGGACGGCTTTCCTCACCACCGCTGTCCACCACGGTGTCCGAGGGTTACCGCCCCTTGAGGTACCTATGGCCCTCAGGCCACAGCTCCCAGCCGCAGCTTCAGCAATGGAGGCTTTGAACACCGACCACTCATGCTCGATGTTCCCAACCTCCACAGGGATGCCTGAGAAGCTCCGCCGGAGGTGGCAATTGAAATCTCTCCGGACAGGCTCTTCCTCCAGACGTTCCCAGTTCACCCTCACTACACGCTTGGGTTTTCCAGGTCTGTCCAGAAGTTTCCCCCGCCATCGAAACCAGCTCACCACCAGATGGTGATCAGTGGACAGCTCTGCCCCTCTCTTTACCCGAGTGTCCAAAACGCATGGCCTCAGATCAGATGATACGATAACGAAATCGATCATCGACCTTCGGCCTAAGGTGTTCTGATGCCAGGTGTACTTGTGGGCATCCTTGTGTTCGAACATGGTGTTTGTTATTGACAAACCGTGACTAGCACAGAAGTCCAACAACAAAACACCACTCGGGTTCAGATCGTGGTGGCCATGCCTCCCAATCACGCCCCTCCAAGTTTCTCCATCATTGCCTACGTGTGCATTGAAGTCCCCCAGTAGGACACTGGAGTCCCCTGCAGGAGCCCCCAAAAGGACTCCACTCAGGGTCTGCAGGAAGGCTGAGTACTCTGAACTGCTGTTCGGTGCATAAGCACAAACCACAGTCAGAGTCCCCCCCCCCACAGTCCTAAGGCGCAGGGAGGCGACCCTCTCGTCCACTGGGGTGAACTCCAGCACAGAGGCGCTCAGCTGGGGGCTAGCTAGTATAGCCACACCTGCCTTACGCCTCATACCGTGAGCAACTCCGGAGAAGAACAGGGTCCAACCCCTATCCAGGAGTTTGGTTCCGGCGCCGGTGCTGTGCGTGGAGGTTAGCCCCACCAGGTGTAATTGGTATCGCTCCACCTCCCTCACAAGCTCCGGCTCCTTCCCCCCGTGCGAGGTCACGTTCCATGTCCCCAGAGCCAGCCTTTGCCGCCCGGGTCCGGTCCGTCGGTGTCCCCCACCTTCACCGCCACCTAGTTGGCAGCGCACCCGCCCCCGACAATTCCTCCCGCGGGTGGTGGGTCCACGGGACGATGGAGGAGATGGTGCTTCCACGTTGCTTATTCGGGCTGGGCCCGGCCGGGCTCCGTGGTAAGCCCGGCCACCAGGCGCTCGCATGCGGGCCCTCCGTCTGGGCCTGGCTCCAGACGAGGGCCCCGGGCTTCCTCCGGGCCGGGTCTCTCTTCCTTTAGGTTGTTTTGTCATCAGGGTTTGTGCCTGTAACCCCAGGTAGGGGGGCTAGGGGGTACTACCACTTGCCCAAGGTGGACCCCCAGACTAGTGGAGGGAAGGAGGCGTCTTACTTCTCCATTCTAGTTTTGCAACTAGCCACTGCCGACTCGTTCGTATACGGAGTTTTATTCTTGATGACCTGTGATACAGAGATGACTGTATCAACTTGTTGCTACCAAGTTGCTACCAAGCGAAACGTCGAACGACGTACCAGATTCAAACCACCGCCAAGCATTCTGCTTTGCTTTGGGGTAAGCTGATCTTTATACTATCTGTGCTGTTTACATTACATTAACGTTAGTCGTTTAGCAGAAGCTCCTTTCTAAACAAGTGACTAAGTCTAGCTAGCATAACAAAGGCACTAGCACTAACTAACAAAGGCTAGCTAGCTAACGTTAGCTAACATGCTAGTTAGCTGAGCTAGCCCTTTGTTCCTAAACTAGCCAGCGAGGCAGCTAATATCGAGCTAGGTAGCTATATTATAGAGAGAAACAGAATGAGAGAGCATGAGAGGTATGGTAGTCTGACACCTTTTTCTTTGTTTTGGTTACAGGATGAGCAAAAACAAGCTCCAGCTTGTAAGGAATTGCAGCTCTCCCTTCATACCAGCCAGCAAGAAGATCACTATGCACTACAGCTTTGATTTTGCACAACAGGTGAGAATACGTTCATCCTATCATGCATTAGCTAGTCTATTTAATCAACACATTCTGGTACTATTTTATCTATATGGAGTGCCAGTACTGTGGGCAATAGTTTAATGTACTTTCTTCCTTCTATTCTATTGCAGTTTTGATGCTGAGAGACCTGGCATGGTTGTGGCCAGAGAACACCGTGATGCACCGGCAGTCGAGTTTCAGCTGCTGCGCAAGCCTGATGTCCTGCCCCCCAGAGAAGGTCTTCTTGTGCAAGCCCCACCCGGACTGGACATGGCCAGACAGACGTATCTCTTTGACAAGATCAGAGAGTTCTGTTCTAATGAGGGATGAGACGTCACATGTCCCCCGCCAAACTCCACAGCAGCTCAGAACAAGACTGTCCGCTTGTAGATTCACTGCAGATCATCAGGACGGACAGCACTGCAGGAGAAAGGCCACAGCCTTTTCCTGTTTGTATACTGAACCGTTGCTTGTTCTCTTGCACAGACTTGCCCACACTTGCACAGACTGCATTGTTAGAATATTGAATACTGAGCTGAGTACTGTTGTTATTACCTTGAGTTTTGAGCTGGGGACTGTTATTACTTTGTTGTACACTTGATCACAATGAACACTATGCACCTTGTCTATAAAACAGACAACTGACTGTACACTTTAACACTTAGACTGTTGCCTTTTTTTGTACACTTTACTACTTATGCTTGTACTTTATATCATGTATGTGACAATAAAGAACGTTCAATTTGAACTTCATCTTATATTGTGTTGTGAATGCAGTTAAGAACGAGATTAATACTGACTCAAAGAGTGTGGGGTCATCAGTGAGAGAGCACCTCACTTGGCAGCCACTCTCAGGTAATACCCCAAGTTGACAGCCACTCTGACAGATAATGACAGATCGTCCAGTGGGGGAGTGGCTGGGGGGTGCAATTACCAGGCTATTGTTCACGCCCATTACCTGGCAGTCAGAGGTGTGAAAATGTTGGAGAACTTTGGAGGAGGAATTCTCAGCTAAGTTGATTTGGCAGTACTAGCATTCAAATAAGCATATCTTCTTCAACTATGTTCAGATTTCAATGTATGAGACCTCATTTGAAAGCTTACAATCTGCACTTTCATAATCTGTTAAAAACTGAAAAATGACCTTTGCCTAGTTGAGGACCAAATTACCAGCGGCGGTCACATATCTAAAGGAAATCAAACTCACTGGCCACCTGGCAGTAGTCACACTTCACAAACATTCTTAGACACACACACACACACACACACACACACACACATACCCAGTCACACACACACACACACACACACACACACACACACACACACACACCCCTCCTTCTCTCACACACACACACACACACACACATTAAACACATTCTAATATCTAACCCTAATCAATTCACTAGACTTACTACAACATCTTCATTTCAATCAGGGGAGAGGGTGAGACCTGTATATTATTTTGATATCAAACAGGGAAAAGGGTGAAACCTGTATTAAAAATCACACCCTATCATTTTCTCACTATGATTTAGTGACAAACCCCCCCTCATACCCCCCTAGTAACTTAATACCAATACATTCACACACACATTCACACTATATTACATAAACACACACACATTAAAAACATTCTAATATCTAAAGGAAATCAAACTCACTAGACCACCTGGCAGTAGTCACACCTCACAAACATTCTTACACACACACACACACCCCATCCTTCTCAGTCACACACACCCCTCCTTCTCTCACACACACACCCCTCCTTCTCACACACACACACACACACACACACACACACACACACACACACACACACACACACACACACACCCAGTCACACACACCCAGTCACACACCCCCTCCTTCTCTCTCACACACACACACACACACACACACACACACACACACACACACACACACACACACACACACACACTCAACATAAAACACTATAACCCTATCTATGATACACCCCCCCTTTTGATTCAACCCCTATAAAGTCACACCTTCTCACTCTGATATAGTGACAAACCCCTCCTAGCTCTCCTAGCCCCTCCACACAGAACAACACCTGCGTCCCATAAAACCCTGGGGAACAGTGAATAAGACCTATAGTAACTTAATACCAATACATTCACACACAACCACACTATATTACACAAACACACACACACACACACACAACATTAAACCCTATAAAACTATCTATAATACATCCCTTGATTCAATCCCTATAAAGTCACTATAAAGTCACACCTCATTACACAAACCCCCCACCCCCTCCTATTGTGCCAGACAACTCCGGACCAGGTGCATGTCATAAAATAAGTTTAATCTCATTTGCATATCAAATTAATAGCCATAAATGCTCATTAATTATTCCTAGTGCCTTCTATATAGTAGTGGAGCTCCTGAACCCCCGGACAGAGAGTGGAACCCAGGGGAGACTAACAGCCGCCACCTGGCCGTACTTTGAGGCCATGCACAAGGCTCTGGGGCAGAGGGACTCCATCACACCGGTGAACACCATCTCCAGTGCGGTGGAGTCGGGCGACTCAGATCATGTTGTTCACTGGTCCTCTGCCCCAGAGTCCTCCAGCCTCTCCTCCGGCCCACCTGACCCTCCCACCCCCTCCAGCCCCTCTGGGCCCTCCTCCGGCCCCTCACCCCCCTCTACCTCTGGTCCCTCCTCCTCTTCCACAGGTCCATCCACCCAGCAGCCTGGGGGTGGGAAGGGGAAGAGGAAGAGAAAGGCCAACCATCTAGACCCACCTGACCTCCTCAGGGAGTGGATGCAGCAACAGGAGAGGAGGCAGGTGGAGCTAGATGGGAGGCAGGCAGAGCTGGACCGGAGGCACGCGGAGCAGGAGAGGAGGCAGGCGGAGCAGGAGAGGCAGCTGAGGGAGACGGAAGCGGAGGATGGGAGGCGGTTCGACCGTCCTCAACATCCTTGACAAGTGGGCAGGGAATAAATAGCCCCCCAAGTATTCCTTTATTTCCTTTGCCATAGTATTGTGCCACATGTTTTATTTTATTTACTTTATTACTTTCATATTTTTACCTTTTGTACCCAGGGAGGCTTGATTTGTTAATAAAAACATGTTGCACCACATTTGTGTCAGTGCAGTTTTATGGTATTGCCACCTCTTGCATGATCCTTGCAAATGTGACCGCCGCTGGTAATTTGGTCCTCAACTAGGCATTTTCATTTTTCAGTTTTTTACAGATTATGAAAGTGCAGATTGTAAGCTTTCAAATGAGGTCTCATACATTGAAATCTGAACATATTTGAAGAAGATATGCTTATTTGAATGCTAGTACTGCCAAATCAACTTAGCTGAGAAATCTCCCTCCAAAGTTCTCCAACATTTTCACACCTCTGACTGCCAGGTAATGGGCGTGAACAATAGCCTGGTAACCGCACCCCCAGCCACTCCCCCACTGGAGGATCTGTCATTATCTGTCAGAGTGGCTGTCAACTTGGGGTATTACCTGAGAGTGGCTGCCAAGTGAAGTGCTCTCTCACTGATGACCCCACACTCTTTGAGTCAGTATTAATCTTGTGTTGTGAATGCAGTTAAGAACAATATAAGATGAAGTTCAAATTTAACGTTCTTTATTGTCACATACATGATATAAAGTACAAGCATAAGTAGTTAAGTGTACAAAAAAAGGCAACAGTCTAAGTGTTAAAGTGTACAGTCAGTTGTCTGTTTTATAGACAAGGTGCATAGTGTTCATTGTGATCAAGTGTACAACAAAGTAATAACAGTCCCCAGCTCAATACTCAAGGTAATAACAACAGTACTCAGCTCAGTATTCAATATTCTAACAATGCAGTCTGTGCAAGTGTGGGCAAGTCTGTGCAAGAGAACAAGCAACGCTTCAGTATACAAACAGGAAAACAGGAAAGGCTGTGGCCTTTCTCCTGCATTGCTGTCCGTCCTGATGATCTGCAGTGAATCTACAAGCGGACAGTCTTGTTCTGAGCTGCTGTGGAGTTTGGCGGGGGACATGTGACGTCTCGTCCCTCATCAGAACAGAACTCTCTGATCTTGTCAAAGAGATACGTCTGTCTGGCCATGTCCAGTCCGAGTGGGGCTTGCACAAGAATACCTTCTCTGGGGGGCAGGACATCAGGCTTGCGCAGCAGCTGAAACTCGACTGCCGGTGCATCACGGTGTTCTCTGGCCACAACCATGCCAGGTCTCTCAGCATCAAAACTGCAATAGAATAGAAGGAAGAAAGTACATTAAACTATTGCCCACAGTACTGGCACTCCATATAGATAAAATAGTACCAGAATGTGTTGATTAAATAGACTAGCTAATGCATGATAGGATGAACGTATTCTCACCTGTTGTGCAAAATCAAAGCTGTAGTGCATAGTGATCTTCTTGCTGGCTGGTATGAAGGGAGAGCTGCAAATCCTCACTTTTTTGCTCATCCTGTAACCAAAACAAAAAACAAAGGTGTCAGACTACCATAGCTCTCATGCTCTCTCATTCTGTTTCTCTCTATAATATAGCTACCTAGCTCGATATTAGCTGCCACGCTGGCTAGTTTAGGAACAAAGGGCTAGCTCAGCTAACTAGCATGTTAGCTAACGTTAGCTAGCTAGCCTTTGTTAGTTAGTGCTAGTGCCTGTTATGCTAGCTAGACTTAGTCACTTGTTTAGAAAGGAGCTTCTGCTAAACGACTAACGTTAATGTAATGTAAACAGCACAGAAAGTATAAAGATCAGCTTACCCCAAAGCAAAGCAGAATGCTTGGCAGTGGTGTGAATCTGGTACCTCGTTCGCGTTCGCTTGGTAGCAACTTGGTAGCAACAAGTTGATACAGTCATCTCTGTATCACAGGTCATCAAGAATAAAACTCCGTGTACGAACGAGTCCTGCTCTGCTGGAGTTTTAGCTGCTCTTAAAACTCTTTCCATGTTCTGGATGCCATCCCCGTCTTCTCTTTAGCAAAAGCTGTAGCATCCATGGTTAACTTGGGACTGAATGTAAACACAGCCGGCGTGTTTGGGAAGGGTGGGGGCGGAGAACCCGGAAGCAATAGCCAATGAAACCAAATCATGCTAATCGATCTGCCCGCCCCCAAGCCCGGCTCGAAATCAGCTAAAAACGAGCTTAGTTTGCAGACTAATTAAACGTATTTCGTGAACCTAAAACTGTTGTCTGTTATAGTGAGTAGGTTCTTCACAACTTCAACTTTGGTAATACACAAAAAAACAAAAAAAACAAAAAAAAGTTTTTTTAGTTATTTTGCCCTCTAGCGCATTTCGGGGTTTGCCGAGTTGCGGACCAAATCACCAGCCGCTGTCACAAATGATTGCTCAAAGGGGGGATGTGGGAGTGCTATGGAAATGTTTTCATTCTGTATTGATTCTGATTTGATATGTAACTGTACATGTTCAGCAATGAAGAAATTAGGAGCATCTACATGGATGTGAACATGAAATGGATGAAGAGTTCCTTTGCAAAAACAGTGGTGGGTTTGTTTAGTCATATCATGTTTCCCTTTTTTACAGTCAAGACTTACAATTCACCGTTTACAAGTAAAGCCTGAATACTCCCAAGTTTGGCTTTGACTTGTGACAAATGACCTATGTGATCATGACTGCCTTGACAACGCACACACAGAGTCGTAGGCAGTGATGTGGTTAAACATGGCTTTACACAGAACAGAAAGGGAAGACATGGATGATGTAAGTGTAACATATGTACTGTAGTTGTGGGAGACCTGGGATGCCGATGCCAGGTGAAACACGTGCAATTCCCCCCCCCTACTGGAATTATCACAGTTTGATCAGCAAGAGTTACATAAGTACCTGTTTAGTGGATAGGATTGTTGGCCCTATGCACCCATTTAACCTCTGGGGTGAGGTGGTCCAATTTGTCTGGCCTCTACCCTTTGATCTGGCCAGCACGCAAGCCACCACCCCACGACAAGGGATGGACCGTGTGGTGGAAAATAGGCATCTGGTCTGTGCCAAATGTTAACTGCATGGACTGTTCAGAACTGAAATATGACATCCCCCCCCCCACAAAAAAAGATCAGTCCCATTATGCATCTAAACTGAAAATCATAAAATCAGTCCCATCATGCCTCAACTGAAAATCATCCATCTTATGGGAATATGAAAACTGAAGGGGAAAAAAAGCCCACCAACAAAATAATTACTCATCTCCTGCAGTAGTCATGGTGGGCTAACAGGTCCTGGGGTGCGGACACCTGGGCGCACAGCCTCTCCCTGATGTGGGCTCCACTCCTCTCCTGGGTCGGCTCCTGGACAAGTGGCGCAGGGGGACCAGGTTGTTCCAGATCATCCTCAGGCAGCTCCATGATGTCCCCATGGCTGAGGCAGATGTTGTGGAGGACTGTGCAGGCCAGGACAACATCGGAGCAGAAGCCCACCCTCACCTCCAGCGCCTTAAAAAAGATGGAGCGCCAACGAGCCTTCATCATCCCATAGCTCCTCTCGATGATGTGGCGTCCTCTTGAGTGCGCCACGTTGAACCTTTCCTGCACCCTGCCTTGCACAGGACGCCTGTACGGCGTCACAATGGAGATGGGCTGCTCCAGGCAAGGGTAGCCTCCATCTCCCAGCAGGAAGTAGCCAGGTGGGGGGTACAGGGAGTGGGTGTACACCGGGCTGTTGCGCAGGATGCGTGTGTCATGCACCGACCCTGGATAGCCCATGAACACATCCAGGAACCTCCCGCTGCTGTCGCAGCCTGGAGCTGGATGGAGTAGAACTGCTTGTAATTAAAGTAGTCTACCTTGTTCCGCTTTGGGGGCTCGATGCGAATGTGGCATCCATCGATGGTCCCTACTGCCCTGTTGAAGGCCCCATGGCGGGCCAGCCGGCCGAATCCCTGACCTACTGTGTCAAGGGTGTCTGGGGGGGGGGGAAGCAGATGATCTTGGACCTGGCCTTTCGGACCCTCTTGCCGATCCTGTGCACCACCCTGTGGATGGTGCTCTTGGGGATGTCAAAGGCCCGCGCTGTCACCCGGTAGGACGCTTCATGGGCCAGCCAGAAGATGAACACCAGCACTTCCAGGTTGTGTCCCCAGCCATGGTCCTTCTCCTGGTGCAGGTGGCCCAGTACACCATTGAAGGCCTGTCGAGACAACCTGAAGTCAGGCCTCATGTCTCTCTCAGGGTCCAGGTAGACCCTCAGGGCAGGCGCCAGCCTGTTTAGCCTGGTGTATGGGCCGCGTGGGTGGGCCTGGGGGTGCAAGAGAGTAATATGTAAGTGAGTGAGTGGACAGGGATTTCAGATGCTGCATATCACACACATGCAATCAAGGGGTTGTGGCCTATTATCTATCAATCAATCAAACAAACAAACTTTATAAAGCACTTTTCACATTTACACTGAATTGTGACAGTGTCTGTATCACCTTTTTTTCCCTAGATATGATGTTGGGTTAACTAGGACAGTAGTTCAATGTGTAGTTGTAAATTACCTGTATTCCAGTCACCATGGCCAGTAACTGGCCAACACAAGCAATGTTTGCCAGTTGGCCATGACTTTCCTCCTCATAATTGATGTGGATCCTTCTGCGCCTCCTCAAACGCTGCCTATGTTGCAGATGCTGACGGAGATACAGAACAAAACCGAGTCCCTGCATCTTTAAATCTGACGTCAGTCATGTGCCCCGCTGGAAGTGCTGTCCCATTTCCTTTTATGCAATTCAGCGCCCTTGCACCAAGCCCCCAGGATTCGAAATCTAAAGTGAAGGCCTTGATGTTGGAACATTCTTTTCACAAACTTTACTTGATCAAATAGTTATTCAAAGAAAGGTTATCTTACTGTAATGTTTTTAGGGTCCTTAAATAACGAGGATGTCAGACGAGAAAAACGTTAATCCAGGTTTTATTGCCTTTCATGCAAGGTGATACAGCAGGTTTAGTTCACACAAAGCTGAAGCTTTATCACATAGATGTTTGGCTTATAAGCCCTGATTTACATTCTTTCAGTCTAAACAAGGTATGTCCAAACGGCCTGCAGTTGTCATTGGTCAGCCTTATCAGTACAGATTTCAATTGGCCATTCTACTTGTTGCCATTTACGGAAGACAGGAAATGATAAATGGTGTCCTCTGAAGCAATGAACAAGCCTGCCCAAACTGTTAACCACACTGTTAACCTAACCCGAATAACACCACCAAAATAGATCTTGACCTTTGGAGTCACGGCCTGTCCAGGAGGAGGGCAAAACCCACCTCAGAGACCCCCCTTAGAGGGATTCTGTCCCTCTATTCCCACAAAGCATGATAAGAATACACATAAACATCAAACACTACTGTACTATCTTAGGACTAAACCAAAACATGATAATATAACTCATAACACAACAGATATACTGAAATCAGGGTAACAGACACCCATGTATCAAGGTCTGTTTAGAACAACTGAGAACATCACTCAACTACCACATTAAAACAATTTTAATGTAGACGGAAGCTTGAGCGACGTCTCCAGTCGGGGGGAGTTCACGAGTCTGGCCACACGATGGCGGCCACGGAGCAACAGCTCGCACTATCTCCCACTCCGGACCTTTAGAGGCTCAGTTTGACAGATACACAAAACATAAATGGAAAAAACGCAAGCATTAGGATTGAACACTCCAATTTCTTTCAAAACAATTTTTCCTGAATTCCCTCCCATACAAGTAACTCTTACTATAAAGTTAAGCAGTCGTACTAGGAATGGATTTACAGTAAATGGCTGAAAAGTCTTTTCTTATACAATCACACCGTGTGAAGGGCTGTTGACTTAAAAATATTGCTCACAGCGTTTCATTACACTACCATTAACTAACCCACCAACCCAAGTCAACACAATAAAGTAGAACATTCTAAAGAAATATTGTGATGAAGTAGGCTAACTATACGGGGTTGTGTGGTGCTCAGGTTACAAACTATTTTCGTCACAGCCCCAGGGCCGTCTCGTCCTCACTGGTTTCACCCCCTGGATCGCTACACTCCCAGTACGTCACGGGGTACATTGGCTGATTTCCATCAGCCGCCAGCGGGCCGGATCCCTTTGAGACCACCATCTGGGATGCGAGCTTGGACGTTATCAGCTTCCTTATCACAGGGACACAACAACAGAAGACTACGCCCAAAATTATTAGGCAAATCAAAATCATTATTCCCATTTTGGCCAGAGCTGTCCCCATCCGCCCCCAACTCCCCTCCACCCAAGAAAACCAGTCAGGCTGGTGGCCTGCATTTGCCGTCACCTCATCTTTCAGACTGTTCAATTTTTTCATGGCCATTGTGAAATCTCCGTCTCCTCCCATGTGGTCAGGGATAAACACACAGCACACGTCTCCAATCAAGGCACAGACTCCTCCTTTTTCTGCAAGAATCCAGTCCAGTGCCTGTCTGTTTTGCCATGTCATTGCTGACGTTGCTGCCAATTGTTCTCCGAGAGCCTTGAATGCGATGGTACTGTAGTTTACGAACCTTTGTTGATTGTAGTACAGATAGTTGATCCACTCCGTGTTTTTGTTGGCTGTGATCCAGGGCAAGATTGATTCGAATCCTGAGGCAATTTCATTCCTGGCCTTGAATTCATCTGGGATTCCTCTTGGCTGTCCAATTGTATCCAGGTAAACTTCCGGGTCAGGTTCGTAGCTGCGCTTGGATCTCTGTGTATCAGTGGCCTTTTTGTCTATCAGATGACGAGGAAGCACTATCAGCCCCATTGTGGCCTGTACTCTGGCACACCGTCCTGACCATCCTGTGGGCAAGGTTGAGTGCAGGTGATGCCTGTTACACAGCCAGTACTGATCCGCCACTGCCTGATCTTGGTAATGGTATGGGCAGGTCGGCGGTTCTGGGTCGCTTGGTTCCCCTTTGATTACTTTTGCATTGGTTCCAGCCACATCAGGCTGTTTTGTGGGGCAGTTGTCCGTCACATTCCAGATTGTGCTGCAAAGGTATTCTGGCAGGTGTCCCACTGGGTGTGCTCCCTGTTTTTCAAAGCATTCGAAGCTGCCTTTTAGCCAGAGTTCCGCTCCAATTGGTTCTGTTTGAACAGCGTTGTTGGTGGACAGGCGCACATCTAGGCTGTCACATTCCTTTCCGACATCTGATCTCCCCCCCGGCCACTGGAACACCTCAAGGTATTCCGTGGATCCTAAGTAAGCAAGACATTCGGCTTTGCAGGAGGGCCTGGGGACCTTGGCATTCAAGAATTCAGCATATCCCAGATGACGCGCACATTCCTCCGTACAGTATTGACGCTGATAGGCACTGTGCGTCGCACATCGGGGGTCGCACGTCTCCAACCATTTGTTGATTGTCGTCTCACAGGCCCTCCAGCTCAGTTCAGAGTTCGTAACATACAGCCGCTCTATCCGTGAAGTTGTACACACATAGCAATTGGACCAGTTGGCCTGGCGCCCAGTGTACTTCACCCATTCGTACCAGCTATTTGTCGTGGGGGCTCGGAATCGGTCGTGTGGGGAGAGGGTTTTTGTCGCCTCCTCAGTTGATGGAAAGGTTGTGATATTGCGGGTCGGACGCCAAGCTAGAATGTTCTTAAAGAAGTCCCCCAACCCATTTACGACCTTGTCAGACGCTTTTTCCACTATTTCTCCAAATTGTTCTGTTTCAATGGGAGGTGACTGGACGGGCACAATCCGCTGGTCTGGAAGGCTTTCCAGGTATTTGCCAGCAGGGGGAGGGCCATCGTGTGTCTCGTCCTCGAGCCACCAGGGGCGTCACTTTGTCCTTTTTTTGTTCTTTTTCTTCAACTTCGTCCTCTATTTTGGTCTGGCGGGGGTGGGAACGGACTTCCTCGATCGGTGCTCTTTCTTCACTTGTCCTCTGACCTTGTGTTTTCAGTACGAGCCTCCCTACTTCCTGACTTTCTGGCAACTCGAGGTCAGTGTCCACTGGGGGGGCTGGCAAGTCATCCTGGGGATTCGGTGGGATTTCGACAGAGCCTGGCAGGCCGTCTTGTTTTTGCACGTCTCCAGTTTCTGTTCTTTCCTGTTTTTCAGTTCTGACCTGAGTCAGGGCCGCGATGACCGGCATTTGTTCGTGGCCATCATCCAGGGGAATTTCAAGGGAGACCGCCAAAGGCTCCGGGTCAGTTTTGACAAGAGGGGGGGTCTGGACAGCAGAGGGGCACCGACCTTTTCCCTCCGTTTTTTCCACCCCCACCATTCCTGTATACTTTTTCTGAGAAGACCGGGTTACAACCACTTCAAGCATGAACGTCTCCGTTGCTGGCAGCCATTGCGGGGCCAGGTTTATTTCGGCACACCAGTTGTAAGAGCCTGGGATCAAGGTTATGGAGCACTGGTCGCTTCCTCTTGAACTTTCACCTGTGCTTTTTTGCATTGTCATGGAGCACAGATGAGTTATTCCTGCGAGGACAGTGAGGGTGCGTTGCATGTCATCCGCTCTCACGAATCGTCCTGGGATGTAGGCTATGAGGTCAGGGGAGGGTGGGGCTGCTAAGCTTCTTCTGAACCTCCCCCCTCGTGGCAAGGCGATTTTGCAATTGTCCAAGAATGAGATCTGCCCTCGTGCACCTGGCAATGGGTGAGGCCAGAGGGTTCTGGCCTGTTGTTTTGTCATCCACGCTTGTTCTTCTCTGTCGAGCATGCATTGGCCTTGATAACAACCTACACGCAAATCAATAGGGTATGTGTCAGGAGGGAGACACCCATAACTCTGGATGCCCGCTGTCCACGCCCACCCCAAAGATTCAGATCGGATGATGAGGTAGCTTGGTGTTCGAAGAACAGAGGCTCTGAGTGTGCACACTTCATTTTTTGAAGTTGGAGCAATCAAGAGAATGATGGCTGCAAGCAGACAATCTTCCATTCTCACAGCCACCTCCACATTCTCGATTCTCTGCCAATACTTTGGTGTTGCTCTGTGCAGCCTTTGTAATTGATAGATATTAGCAGGGCGGACCACTCCCTCTTCTGTTTTCAGCACCTTTGGCCTTTGGAACGTGTGTTTTAACAGGTTATTCGGTCCTGTCCACTCTTCCTGGGGTGCAGCCACAGAGCAGAGTTCTTGTTTACACACAACAAATATTAACTGTTCTTTGTCGGTGGATTCCACATGATGACACAGTCCCGTGGCTGCTGATAAGGTGATTTTGTACTCGGAGTCTGCCAGGATGCCTGCAACCTTCATGACCCACGTGGTCACGCCTCTGGAGACCAAGATAGATACCCTGAGAGACCAATGTGAGTGTGTGTGAGGAGCCGTGCGGGGGAGGGTGAAGAATTCTTCCCTGGTTCGGAGCCAAGCTGCCACTACACAGCTCTGCCACTCTCTATCAGAGCTGGAGATTCGGGGATTGAGAGAGAAATTTGGCTTTTTCCATTCTGCGTCAATTTGCGTATCTCTCTGTCCCAGCTGTAGAGCACAGAATGGAATGTCCTTGAACTCCGCAACACCTGTCGCACGCTTTCTGAACTCCATTTGGCTGTATCCCGTTGTCAGCCTGGGCCGTCTTTTTCCATATGTGGTCTGGCATCTGTCCTTCCAGCAAGAAATTGTGCGTTGATAATCTATGCTCTCGTCTGGGAGTTCACAGATGTCTTGCGCATGATTTAGTCTCGCCTCCCACTGGGAGCCAGACAAGGTGATTGTTAATTTGGAAGTTATTACAGACCATTGAATGTCAAATTCACAGGCATTGTGAAAGTATTGGTGCGGAATGCGAGCGCACAAGACATTGAGGGCACAGTTCAAGATTTGTTGTTGTTCTGCTTCATAAGAGCTCGTAGCTTGGTACATTACCAGGGGGAATGCGTGGGCGATTGTCAACGGTCCGACTGGCATACGTTCATACTCAAGCTGTTCCATGAGTCGAGCTGTCTCTCGTCCAGCTTCCCAGGGCTGTTGTTCTGTGGAGCACACAGATCTGAAGCACATCATATTAAATGTTACTTGTCCAGTGTTTGAGGTGAGGCAACATGCATGATTGGACACCACCAGCCAGGTTTCATCTAACAAAATCTCAATTCCCTCCCCATTTCGTCTGACCGCTGCAGTTACCCCCCATATTTTTTTCAATTCAGGAAGTGCTCCAGCGACTGCAGCAGATACGCAAGAAAGGTCAGGTACACTATCTCCTCGGAGAAGGTAGTGCGTGTCACATGTGGGTTGGGAGGGACGAGTAGTCAATGGTGGGGAAGTCAGCGGTCCAGTAAAAGGCCGCGGGGTCGTCTGAGTCGGGGTCAGTTTTTTCTGGGGTCTGTGCGTTCCATTCACACCCGTCGTTATCTTGGTAGAAGGAGATGGAGACGGGGTGATCAGAGAGCTGTTTTGCGCGTGCTCTCGTTTGGGGGCCTTTATAGGTGCTTTGGTCTGACCGTCCCTGTCTTTGCTCAGTCTGGGGTCGGGGGTGGGTGTCGAGGGTGGCAGTGTCAGGGTCTCGAGCGGGTCTGGTGGCGTTGTCAGAGTCCCTGGCGGGTTTGTTGACATTGTCAGGGTTTCTGGCGCGTTTGTTGACATTGTCAGGGTCTCTGGCGGGTTGGTTGGGCAGTTCGTCAGCCCCCGGCAGCAGTCTGCTGGAGGATTTGGGGCCGACCTGACCGGAACTGTCTCGGTCTCGGCCCGATTCAGCAGCCACAGAAAGACCGCCATCAGAAACAGTGCCTTCACAGGGAGGGGCGGAGTCATTTTTTGCTTGACTTTCAGGAGCCAGGCAGCAGTGATTGACATGGTACCAGGCCGGCGATCCCGCGACCTGGAGGGCATGGTCTGTGGATCGAACCACCGTATAGGGGCCTTCTCGTCTCGGGGTGTTCCACTTTCGCTTGAACACCTTGACGTAGACCTGGTCCCCCGGCTTGACCCTTGGCTCTGGCTCCGCCCTCTCGGCTCTCCTCTCCTCCTCTCTCCTTTTCTCCTGCAGAAAGATGACCTTGTGGATTTTAGACAATTGCTGAACATACTGTTTAAGGTCTTGTTCCAAAATGTCTAAGAGAGGACCCTTCTGCAGGAGCCGATGGGGAGGGGTCGGGAATGCCCTGCCTGTCATCATTTCATGTGGGGTCAAATGGGTTATACGATTAGTTTGAGTTCTAGCCGCCATTAGGGCGAGTGGCAACGCGTCGACCCAATTTAATCCTGTTGTAGCACAAATCTTTTGTATTTTTGTTTTTAAAATCAAATTATAGTGTTCTGTTAAGCCCTGTCCTTTGGGATTGTAAAGACATCCCATTTTTTGTCGTATTCCCAATTTCTGGAACACCCCTCTGGCTACTTTGTCAATAAACGCCCGTCCGTTATCTGATCCAATTAGTGAGGGTATACCAAATCTAGGAATCACTTCTCTACACAGGAATTTAATTACTATATCCGCAGTCTGCCTCCGGGCTGGAATTGCTTCCACCCAGCGGCTAAATTTGTCAGTTATGACTAACAGGTATCGTTTCCCATCTACTAGTTTTATCATGTCAGCATAATCCATCTCAAGGACTTTAAAAGGGCCCTGAGGAGTTGGCGCGAACCCAGCCGGTGTAGCTATGCCACGCCTCACATTGTTAGTTAAGCAGATAGCACACTGACTCAATAGAGCATCAATCTGTATTCTTAAGTTAGGAGCCCAAAAGCCCTCTTTTCTAATTTTTCTCTGGACTTCTTCTCGACTACAATGGTCTAGCCCATGGCTTTCCGATATTAGGAGGGAAAGGAAATTTGTGGAAGCGACTGCTAAACCCTCGTGATTTCTCCAAATTCCTTCTGCATCTCTGCAGGCTCCTCTCTGGGTCCACAATTCCTGCTCAGAGTACGCTGCAGCTGCCTGGAGTTCGGCCAAGTCCCTATCAGGAATAGAGGGTGTTAGATTAGGTGCAGTTATTAACACAGCTTGATTAGTTATTGCAGTGGCCGCTTTGGCGGCCTCATCAGCCGCGTTATTACCAACAGTTTCAAAAGAGTCGTCTTTGTTATGTGCTTTACATTTTACAATGGCAATCTGGCTAGGTAACATCATAGCTTTTATGAGAGCAATTACTTCAGTGTGATGTAATATAGGGGACCCATCTGTTTTCTTAAACCCTCTAGCTTTCCAAATTGATCCAAAAAGATGGCACACTCCCAAAGAATAAGCGCTATCTGTATAAATAGTGACTCTCTCCTTTTCTCCCAACATACATGCCCGTGTAAGCGCTATTAGTTCCGCCTTTTGGGCAGAGCAAGGTTGTTTACAGGCAGAAGATTCAAGTACTGTGAACTTGTCATTTTCCCACATTACAACCGCATACCCAGCGCGTAGCCCCTCCCCCTCACGATAGCATGAGCCATCTACAAAGAGTATTTTGTCTGGTCTTTCTAACGGATTAGCTTGTAAATCGGTTCTTAGTTTTACAAATTGAGAAACCTGGAGTTCACAGTCATGGGGTTCCCCTTCCCATGGTAGCGGAATGCTTTCCGCAGGATTATTTACCTGACACACACGGATGGTAACATCAGGATATTGCAACATATTATAATAGTTTTTTAACCGCGGGGCTGTTAACACAAACTTCCCTCTGTCTATTAAATTAGCAATCTTATGATGTGTGTGTATCTCAATATTGTATCCCATCGTAATTGCACTCGCTTTCTCATACATTAGATAAACGGCTGCAAGCCCTTTATAACACGGGGGAAATCCCTGTTCGACAGAAGATAACATTACTGAATAATAAGCAATGGGTTGTTTAGGTTTTCCCACTCCCGAGCTCTGTGCAAGCACAGCTGTTACGTGATCTGATCTGTTTGAGACAAATAAGTAAAATGGGAGCGTGTAATCAGGAAGGGCTAACGCCGGTGCCTGGCTCAGTTTTTGCTTGATTATCTCGAATGCAAGTTCAGCTTCCGTTGTCCATTTTAGTGGCGCGCGGAGAAGAGTGGTGCCCGCTTCCTTGATCATTGTTCTTAAGGGAGTAACAATAGCAGTGAAGTCAGGGATCCAGTCTGCACTATAGCCTGCCATTCCTAAAAACGTCATCATATGTTTGACAGATTGGGGTTTTGGCGCCTTTAACCCTCTGGGGTCCGTTCACGCGCCGCCGCGTGAAAATGCACAAACGTTACATTTCCATTCATAACTCTGCCATTATACGGTGCAGAAATTTGATTCAAATATCCTCTCAAACAGCAGATTCAGACCTTCCGGGTCATATTCCTGCGAGACCGTACGTGACTCACAGAGCTCACAGTTTGGCCTAGAAGTCTGTCAATTATCCTTGCGTCAACGCGTCAACAGCCTTTCTCAGTGCGTCATTGGTGAATCTGTGTGTCCGTCTAAATTTCTCTGTGAAACCAACCAATAGACACGTAGGAAAATCTAAGGACCTACCTACCAGCCCTGTCAAGAACGAAGGCCAGCAGCATATAAACATGGCACGGAGAAAGAGTCTCACAGACCAACAAATCCGCGAAATACTTTGGCCTGAGAGCAGCGATGATGACAGCGCGTCAGACATCGAAGGCTTTGAGGAGGAAGATTATCTTGATAATATTGACCCATTTGAAGATGGGTAAGTTTGTATTTGTTGTACAAAAACCTGACGTGATGGCTATGTAGCTAAGCTAAGTGAGCTACATAGCTAAGCTAAGTGAACGTAATGGCTAGCGTTAGTTGACTAGAAAACAATTGGAGACACTCCAAATTCTGCTGCCACCTCCCCCACTGGATGGATGGATGGATAGATAGATGGATAGATGGATGGATAGATAGATGGATAGATGGATGGATGGATAGCTAGATAGATAGCTAGATAGATAGCTAGATGGATGGATAGCTAGATAGATAGCTAGATAGATAGCTAGATAGATAGCTAGATGGATGGATAGATAGATGGATGGATAGATAGATGGATGGATAGATAGCTGGATAGAAGGGTGGATAGAAGGATGGAATGATAGCTAGATAGCTGGATAGATAGCTAGATAAATAGATAGCTAGATGGATGGATAGCTAGATAGATAGCTAGATAGATAGCTAGATAGATAGCTAGATGGATGGATAGATAGATGGATGGATAGATAGATGGATGGATAGATAGCTGGATAGAAGGGTGGATAGAAGGATGGAATGATAGCTAGATAGCTGGATAGATAGCTAGATAAATAGATAGCTAGATGGATGGATGGATGGAGATGGATGGATAGATGGATGGATAGATAGCTGGATAGATGGATAGATAGATAGATAGATAGATAGATAGATAGATGGATGGATATATAGATAGATGAGTCCCTCCCCACATTCAGATGTGATAGTTGCAGCTTTTGTGATTGAACAGAAGATGCAGTCAGATCCTAAACATTTATTTCAATGAACGTAGTACTAATGGCCTATTGATTTATTTTTACAGAGAGGACTCACAGCTCACAGCTGCATCCACTAGGAGCAAGAGATCAAGGTCAAGGTCACATGGACCCACCCCACCAACACCTGGGCTTGCCGCAAGCAGGAGATCCAAATCACAGGGACCACCACAATCTCATGCACCAGAGGATTTAGAGCTCCCAGGGCCCAGTAGGGAACAAGCCTTACGCCAGCAGCCACCCAGCTTAGCGCCCACCCCACCAACTCCTGGGCTTGCGACCACCAGGAGGAGGAGATCACGGTCACCTATTCCAGTGTCACCACCCGTCCGACCACATAAGAGTTCCCATGACTCCCAGGAACCTCCCTCACTGCCACCTGCACCCCCACCTACACAGGTTTGGAAGACCGCTAGTGACCCGGACACTGCTCCCCCTGTCTCCAGGTTCCAACCAGCTCGGCCCCCAGGGCCACAGCTCAGCTCCACCTCCACATACACACCTCTCGACCTTTTCAAACTGTTCTTCCCTGTAGAAACAGTACAACAACTTTGTGACAACACAAACAAGCGGGCTGCGCACAGATAGCAAAGGGAAAGAAATACATCTGGAAAGATTTGAATGTAGAGGCTTTTTATAAGTACATAGGGATGCTGCTGTTCATGGCCTTGGTCAAACTGGACCATATCTCAGAATACTGGAGGCAGAATCACCTTTTTACTGTGCCCACTCCATCGCAGATCATGTCACGAGACAGGTACAGAACCATTTCTTGGAATATTCATCTCAGCGACCCTGATGAGGATGTCCACAATGACCGGAAAAAGGGCACAGACGGCCATGACAAACTCTTCAGAGTAAAACCACTGCTGGACACAATCAAGAATGCTTGCACATCCTTTTATCATCCACACAGAAACCTGGCTGTAGATGAACGAATGGTCGCCACCAAGGCTAAAACTGGGATGACACAATATATGAAGGCAAAACCAACAAAGTGGGGATTCAAGCTGTTCGTCCTGGCAGACTCAAAGAATGGCTACACAGTGGACTTTTCAGTTTACACTGGAAAAGGTGACATCCCCTCTGGACATGGTCTGTCCTATGATGTAGTAATGTCCCTTGTAAAAACCACTTACCTTGGCACAGGCTACCACGTCTACACTGATAACTTCTACTCCAGCCCCAAGCTCTTCAAGGCTCTCCATGCAGAGAAAACTGCTGCGTGTGGGCCTTACAGAGAGAACCGCAAGGACTGCCCTCGGACGAATGAGAACGCCCTCACAAGGAAATCTGCAAGAGGCTCCATAAGATGGATCCGGGAAGCCCCCATCTTGTATGTGAAATGGATGGACACGAGGGAAGTTTCAGTCTGCTCCACAATTCACCCAGCACATTCAGGTGAAACTGTGCAGAGGAGGGTGAAACAAAAAGATGGCTCCTGGACCACGGCAACCATCACCTGTCCCACACCAGTTACGCAGTACAATCAGTACATGGGTGGAGTGGATCAATCAGACCAGCTAATCCAATACTACTCAGCCCAACATAAAACCATGCGCTGGTACAGACACCTCTTCTATCATTTTCTGGACATTGCCACCACCAACAGCTACATCCTTCACAAGGAACACTGTCTGGCCAAACAAGAGACACCCATGACACACAAGGGTTTCATGGAGCAGCTGGTTGCTTCTCTCTGGGACACACCTCTCCGGGCACCTTCTCCTGCCCCGACACCTGCAGAACAGCATCTTCCTGTGTCAATTATAGCAGCAGAAGCAGCAGGCCTCAGCCCCAGCAGAGCCACCCAGGGGCGCTTGGGGTGTAAACTCTGTGCACGTGAAGGGAGAAGGAAGGACACACCCTGGAAGTGTCTCGCGTGCAATGTTCCACTCTGCTTGCAGCTGGACAGAAACTGTTTCCATGCATGGCATGTTGATGACTGACTTGACTGACTAGAGTTCACTGGACACCTGCACCTTACTTTTTTGTGGGAAGATGAGCAGGCTACTTTTCACTTGCACTATGTTTTACTTGAGCAGGCTACTTTTTACTTGAGCAGGCTACTTTTTACTTGCACTACTTTTTACTTGAGCAAGCTACTTTTTACTTGCACTACGTTTTACTTGCACTACTTTTTGTCGTTTGACAATGAATAAATATAATTGGTTTGAGATAGAAAATGTTGCAATGCTCATTTTTCATTTGCACTCATCTCATGAAGCTTGATGTGTTGTATGAAGTCATTATTCAGTGCCATTTTATCTCAGTCTAACATTTGGAGAAAGTAGAGTGACAGAAAACACAAAAACGATATGACAAAATGTCATTTTAGACATGTATTATACATACTATACATCTGTTATTCATATATTACACTACATTTGTGAAGCTAAGACTTGGGTAAACCCATTTCAAGCAACAGAACAATTCATCCACATGGGTAAAGGTATGATTTCACAAGAGATTTAGAGCATTTCAAAAAACGGATTTCAAATTTTCAGCCTTAGGACCAAATTATCTCTTTGCACAGTGCTCTAGGACAATGGATGCCTCATGCTTCAGATAGCTGAGGTTGTTCTGCAAATTTTGATATGAAATACTTGGGTATCGTGATATGAAAGTGCCTTAAAAGGCACATTTAAGCAGATATGTCAAATTCGGGAAATTGCTCAAAAATAGCCTCAGACCCCAGAGGGTTAACACGGCCTCCACCTGAGAGGGAGAAATGCTTTTTGTTCCTTTTGCTAGTATTCTAGCCAAGTATTCGACCTGTGGGAGGCAGTACTGTAGTTTTTTCTGCGAGGCTTTGTGTCCCATCTGAGCCAATTCTCTTAACACCCTCACAGAGTCTTGATGGCATTGTTCCAAGGTTTCTGAACAAATCAGAATGTCATCCACATACATAATAATAGTACTGGTTACTTGATCTTTGACATTAGCCAGGCTCTCCTTTAATATTTGTGACCGCCGCTGGTAATTTGGTCCTCAACTAGGCATTTTCATTTTTCAGTTTTTTACAGATTATGAAAGTGCAGATTGTAAGCTTTCAAATGAGGTCTCATACATTGAAATCTGAACATATTTGAAGAAGATATGCTTATTTGAATGCTAGTACTGCCAAATCAACTTAGCTGAGAAATCCCCCTCCAAAGGTCTCCAACATTTTCACACCTCTGACTGCCAGGTAATGGGCGTGAACAATAGCCTGGTAACCGCACCCCCAGCCACTCCCCCACTGGACGATCTGTCATTATCTGTCAGAGTGGCTGTCAACTTGGGGTATTACCTGAGAGTGGCAGCCAAGTGGGGTGATGACCCCACACTCTTTGAGTCAGTATTAATCTTGTGTTGTGAATGCAGTTAAGAACAATATAAGATGAGGTTCAAATTTAACGTTCTTTATTGTCACATACATGATATAAAGTACAAGCATAAGTAGTTAAGTGTACAAAAAAAGGCAACAGTCTAAGTTTTAAAGTGTACAGTCAGTTGTCTGTTTTATAGACAAGGTGCATAGTGTTCATTGTGATCAAGTGTACAACAAAGTAATAACAGTCCCCAGCTCAATACTCAAGGTAATAACAGCAGTACTCAGCTCAGTATTCAATATTCTAACAATGCAGTCTGTGCAAGTGTGGGCAAGTCTGTGCAAGAGAACAAGCAACGCTTCAGTATACAAACAGGAAAACAGGAAAGGCTGTGGCCTTTCTCCTGCAGTGCTGTCCGTCCTGATGATCTGCAGTGAATCTACAAGCGGACAGTCTTGTTCTGAGCTGCTGTGGAGTTTGGCGGGGGACATGTGACGTCTCGTCCCTCATCAGAACAGAACTCTCTGATCTTGTCAAAGAGATACGTCTGTCTGGCCATGTCCAGTCCGGGTGGGGCTTGCACAAGAAGACCTTCTCTGGGGGGCAGGACATCAGGCTTGCGCCGGTGCCGGTGCATCACAGTGTTCTCTGGCCACAACCATGCCAGGTCTCTCAGCATCAAAACTGCAATAGAATAGAAGGAGGAAAATACATTAAACTATTGCCCACAGTACTGGCACTCCATATAGATAAAATAGTACCAGAATGTGTTGATTAAATAGACTAGCTAATGCATGATAGGATGAACGTATTCTCACCTGTTATGCAAAATCAAAGCTGTAGTGCATAGTGATCTTCTTGCTGGCTGGTATGAAGGGAGAGCTGCAATTCCTTACAAGCTGGAGCTGGTTTTTGCTCATCCTGTAACCAAAACAAAGAAAAAGGTGTCAGACTACCATAGCTCTCATGCTCTCTCATTCTGTTTCTCTCTATAATATAGCTACCTAGCTCGATATTAGCTGCCACGCTGGCTAGTTTAGGAACAAAGGGCTAGCTCAGCTAACTAGCATGTTAGCTAACGTTAGCTAGCTAGCCTTTGTTATGCTAGCTAGACTTAGTCACTTGTTTAGAAAGGAGCTTCTGCTAAACGACTAACGTTAATGTAATATAAACAGCACAGATAGTATAAAGATCAGCTTACCCCAAAGCAAAGCAGAATGCTTGGCGGTGGTGTGAATCTGCTACGTCGTTCGCGTTCGCTTGGTAGCAGCATGCTTTGTTGATACAGTCATCTCTGTATCACAGGACATCAAGAATAAAACTCCGTGTACGAACGAGTCCTGCTCTGCTGGAGTTTTAGCTGCTCTTAAAACTCTTTCCATGTCCTGGATGCCATCCCCGTCTTCTCTTTAGCAAAAGCTGTAGCATCCATGGTTAAACTTGGAACTGAATGTAAACAGCCGGCGTGTTTGGGAAGGGTGGGGGCGGAGAACCCGGAAGCAATAGCCAATGAAACCAAATCATGCTAATCGATCTGCCCGCCCCCAAGCCAGGCTCGAAATCAGCTAAAAACGAGCTTAGTTTGCAGACTAATTAAACGTATTTCGTGAACCTAAAACTGTTGTCTGTTATAGTAAGTAGGTTCTTCACAACTTCAACTTTGGTAATACACCAAAAAACAAAAAACGAAAAAAAACGTTTTTTTATATATTTTGCCCTCTAGCGCATTTCGGGGTTTGCCGAGTTGCGGACCAAATCACCAGCCGCTGTCACATTTGATTAAACAAATGGGGAGAATGCTTAAAACCTTGGGGGCAACGCTGATATGTTAATTGACGGTTTTTAAACGTAAAGGCAAACAGGTATTGGGACTCCTGACTTATTGGTACACTGAAAAAGGCCGAGCATAAATCTATCACTGTGAAATACTCAGCTGACGGCGGCACATTTGTTAATAGCGTGTGCGGGTTTGGCACTTCAGCTACAAAATCTTCCACCACATCATTAACTGCTCGAAGGTCATGTACCAAACGGTATCTTAAACGATCTGACTTTAATAGGGGACAGATGGGAGTATTTGCCGGTGACCTAGTTTCTTTTAACACCCCTGCAGCCAGTAAGCCGTCTATGGTTTTCTCAATCCCTTTCTCTGCCTCCGGTTTTAGTGGATATTGTGCCAAACGAGGAGGCCTGCAACCCTTTTTTAATTTAATGTCTATCGGGGGAACATTTTTTATGAGGCCTACATCCGTATCGTGTTGTGACCACAGCTGGTCTGGCACCTGTTTCAACATTTCAAGTTTCAGGGCCTCTGAGTCCAGAGCACAGTTTGGTTGCATTGTAACGGAGTCCAGTTTAATCACTTGAGGCTTGGCATCGACATTTAATGACACCATGATTTTGATGAAATTCTTGTCTTTGCTGTGCCATATCAGAGGATTGATGGTTGGCTCCCAGATAGCCGTTTGGGCTTCTTTGGTCATATATCCAACGTCTTTTGACTCATAGTCCCGGCCTATCATTAATGTGATGTGGGGGGCAGAATGTGGAACAAGAAATTGTTTAGTTAAAAAGTCACTGTTTTCCACCTTCAAGGCAGCTCCCTGTCTACCGATGAGGATTGAAGCAGCTACAAGATTAACTCGAGTCGGCTGAGCCGCCAGCCATTCTCGATCTTTTTCTTCCACACTGTGTTTTTGATATTTCAGAGTACAGTGATAATCCAGTTCTGGTTCTCTGGCATCCGGCAACTGTGCTTTTATAAACGGCGCCCAGGATGTTATTTCTTTATTGACTTCACGATTTATGTCTCCCAGCCAATATACTACTGGTTTAATATGTGAATACAATACTGGGCATTGTGTAGTTCCTTCATCTAAAAACACCCCGTCCGGAGTGCACCACAGTCTACAGTTTAACTGACAGAGCGCGTCTCTCCCTAATAAGTTTACAGGGGACTCTTCGGAGATCAAAACAGGCAACTGTATCTTATTTTTATCAATTTGTAGGGATACGGGAATAGTAGATGGTATGAGCTGCGTTTTTCCAGAGAATCCAATGGTCTTGACATATTGGCCCGACCTTGGGAGGTGAGAGGCATCTTTAAACCTTACGCATGTGAATGTTGCTCCGGAATCCACTAACATAGGTATATTTTTGCCTTCCAACTGAACCTGCAGCCTGGGTTCTTCGCCAGCTCCCTGTGAGACTAGGGGCAGCTGGCTTTGTCCCTCTGGACTCTCTGGACTCCTTCAGTATCCTCTTTGGGGGCCGCGCCACGGATTTGCGGGCCCGGATGTGTTTTTGTATTGCAGTGGTGGCATGTTGTCAGTTTCTCCTTCCTGCGGACAGTCTCGTTTAAAATGGGGGCCTCCACAGTTCCAGCAGGTCCAGGAGCCGGAAGGCTGTGTCCTTCTTTGGAATCCACTCTGTGTCCCAAGTCCTCTTTGCATTCCCCCCCTCCACCCCCCTCTCCGGGCCCAATCGGGCCGAGCTTGCAACCGGAGAGGTTGAGGGGGAGGGGGCTCGTGCGCGATGTTCTGAACGGGTGTCATAACTCCCTGCATATGCTTTTTGCTGGCAATTAATTGCTGTTGTGTCAGTTTTCTCATCTCATTTTTGTCCTGGTCTAACACCCGTTTTATCTCTGTGCGATATTTTTCCACGGCATGGACCACGTGATCGCAGAATTGGGGAAAAGGCATTGAGCTTAATCCCACCACGTCTTGTAGGCGGGACTTTGCTGGGCTTGGCATTCCTTTACATACAGCATCTCTGAACAAGGCTTGTTTGAGCGGGTCGCAGTCTGGGTCCTGACCTAACTCACGTTTCCATTGTCTGAGCATTTTGTAAACGTATGTGGTGGGATTTTCAAGGTCTCCAATTGTCTCTCCGGCCAGCACCCCTGGCCGAATTCGAACCGGATATTCTTCCCTCAGTCGTGCCCACACCGACGGACGATGCGCATTGAATAAATCGCCATCGTGAGCCTGCGTGAGTGTGAAGTTTTGCATTGTAGTATCTTGGAGCAGATTTTGCATTGAAGGAACTCCGAGTATTTTTCCCAGAATCGCTTTTATGTCTCCTACGGCCAAAAGGTGTCCTACTGTCTCTTCTTCAAACGCGAGAACCCAATTATTTGCACCCTCTTGAACTGCTGGCATACGATTAATTAAACCTTCAAGATCTAAGGTGGACCAGGGAATATAGTTCAGGTTCTGACCTCGCACCAGGACAGGGTACATATGGGCTTGTTGTTCGCCCCCGTGTGCCCCGCCCTGGTACTCGTCGGGGGGGTGAGGATGGAGCGAGTCGGGAGGTATCTCTCTAGTGACTGTTTTTCGTCTCGCTCCCCCCCCCATCAGATCATAAGTCCGGGTTTTCGCGTAGCCTGGGTGAGCCTCAGGATACGGGGTAAATCTCATTTGGCCGGTCATTATTCCCTCAACACAGGAGCTTGTTATTAAGTTTACAGAGTCGTCCAAGACCATTTTTTGCATTTCGTAATCCAAGTCACGGTCCAAGGAGTCTGTGTCAATTTCATTAGCCTGCCTTCGTCTTTCTCGGGGAGCCGTGCGTCCTCCGAGCGGCGTCCGATATTGGGCCTCGATTGAAGCCCGGGCCTCGATTTTGCGCAACTGCTCTCTCACCCCTGCGTATGCTCCCGCCTCCGCCTCCTCTTCTCTGATGCTTCCCGGGCGGCTCGCCTCCTCCGCTCCTACAATGTTAGTTTCGGAAGATTCGCTTGCACGCCCTGTGAATGAGAATTGTTCAGTATCCAGATTTTTCATGGGCATTTGATACGGAGAGGGAACCGTTATTTTATGTGTAGGCGCCTTGGGAGCTATCTTTTTTTGCAGCACTTCTACTTTCTACGGCTTCATGAAACTCGAGTCTGCGTCGTGCCTCTTTTTTATAAAGATTAATCACCGCTATCTCTTCGTCTCGTTTAGCCTGTCGGGCTGCAGACTTCTGTCCTAATTTATGAAGTTTTAATGCAGTTTCCATATTTATACATGTGGTTATATCGAACGTCCCTGTTACTGGCCACTCGTTTGGGGTCCCTTTCGTCCTTCGATTCCATCTCTGGTTCACTCGTTCGATTATTGGTTTCAAGAGCGGGTGGCGTAGAGCCAGGATTTTATCAGCTGAGGCTTGCATTCTTGAACCTGGACGGTGTTAGACTTGGGTGTGGGGTCAGTAACACAGTGTAACAGATTCATAGGCGTAGCATTTCGATATCTTGATAAAAGACAGAAAAAAGGAAAAAGAGGGAGAGGGAGAGAGAGAACTTACAGAGTAGTTTTTTGCCCTCTGGGTAGGCTTATCTGAGGCCAGGCGGCTGGGGAGACAAAAACCCATTGCTTATTGTTTAATCAGGTTTACAGTGATTTCCTTATTCTGGTATTGTCATGCCATTATTTCTTGTAATTGTTTTTCAGATAATAAATGGCAGATTATTTTTCCCAGTCCGATTATGTCTTTTATTATTATTTTTTAAGTCTATTACTGTTTTAAGGGCAGATTTCTTATAGAGACATTGCCCTTTTGTATTTATTATTTATTTTTTAACAGGTACCTTTTTATTATTATTATATAAATATTTTTATTATTACTTAATGTAATTATACATATTAAAACATACATGCGTCGTTATTATGCAATTTTTCCATTTATTGTTAGTCATCACACGGTCACTCAGCATGCGATATTAGGGTTGTATTTACAATGTTTTTCCCTGGAATGTCTGGGCTCTAGTGAATATGTTTGTTCATGCGTAGACGCCCGTATGTGTGTGCGTTACATCTAGGTGTGTGTGCGTGCGTGTGTGTGTGACATTTAGGTGTGTGTGCGTGCGTGTATGTGTGACATTTAGGTGTGTGTGCTTGCGTGTATATGTGTGTGTGTGCTCCATTGAGGTTAATATTCTTTGCCATGCAACTTGTCACTTCTGCTTTTTCTGACTTTTTCCTGACACTTTTCAACTACAATCATTTACTGGAATCTGTCGTAACCACAAATTTCACTGTTGTTCTCGAAATCCGTGTACTGGTGTTTTTATCCGTGAGTTTGTGGTTAAATTCTGTCAATTAGGTACGGTACCGGTACATTATTTCGACCGAATGACTGCTCATTGCTTTTCCCTGAAATCAGGTCCTCCTTCATACATTCCATATACCCCGGAAATCGTATTGCCGCCTATTCTGCCAAGGAGATACGCATCGACCCTGCAGTTTGGTCGTTATCCGCTCATCCAACGAGTCAGTCACTCATCCTGAAACCTTTTAGAATTTTTACTTTGGCGCAGGGAACGAAACCGCCAATCATCGCTAACTCCTGGGTCATCAATTCATTCCCTTATTCTCATCTGGCGCCTATTATCACATTTACTCCTGAGGAACTAAGCTACATTCACACATTTCCAAATCTATCGAATTTCTGGGAAATAGCACTGACTGGCGGTGTGATGCTCAATCATACAACTTTAAGCATCATTTTCCTGTTAGGTTACAGTGACAAATTTTTACACATTTAAAACTCATGCAAATTTTCACACAGCTTAAATCTGGCATTTTTCTCGTTCAACATTCATTGACCCTTCAATTAATCAGTTCCATATATCAGGTTCTTTTGACTGAATAAGCATTCTTATACTTGACTCTTGATTCAGCACATTAAAGCAGATGGCCTATACATTGTTATTTTGCGCGCTGTTTGCATAGGTAAAATACTTCTTCTGCGCCTCTATCAGAGTTTTCAGTTGTAATAATAGCTTATAATATTAACAATCCTTGCCGACAACGCCATTTTGATGTTGGAACATTCTTTTCACAAACTTTACTTGATCAAATAGTTATTCAAAGAAAGGTTATCTTACTGTAATGTTTTTAGGGTCCTTAAATAACGAGGATGTCAGACGAGAAAAACGTTAATCCAGGTTTTATTGCCTTTCATGCAAGGTGATACAGCAGGTTTAGTTCACACAAAGCTGAAGCTTTATCACATAGATGTTTGGCTTATAAGCCCTGATTTACATTCTTTCAGTCTAAACAAGGTATGTCCAAATGGCCTGCAGTTGTCATTGGTCAGCCTTATCAGTACAGATTTCAATTGGCCATTCTACTTGTTGCCATTTACGGAAGACAGGAAATGATAAATGGTGTCCTCTGAAGCAATGAACAAGCCTGCCCAAACTGTTAACCACACTGTTAACCTAACCCGAATAACACCACCAAAATAGATCTTGACCTTTGGAGTCACGGCCTGTCCAGGAGGAGGGCAAAACCCACCTCAGCCTATTGAACCGCGCCATCTTGGCTAGATTTGTAGTCTTTTGGCTATTTCCGGTGACTTTTGTACTTGCGCAGTTGAGCTTTTCTGTCTGACGCGCGTCCACGAAAAAGTTCACTTTTATGTGAAATGTAGACGCACGTTCCCGGCTCTCTCGGCTCTCCCCGCTTTGATTTAGCAATGAAAACCGGCTTGCATATAAACCTGTTTTTGTCAAATATATCCATTGGAGAAATTATTTTTTCATCCAGGCATCTTAGTTTTAACAGGTTAAATATAACTGAACATGTTTTGTTTGCTAGTAGATGGTATTCATTCCGTTCGCGATAACGTTATTGCAGCCAGGCTAAATTCCTCCAGGGAGCCAGTGACCGGCGAGTTGAAGAGCTTCACTCCCCGCCAGCAGGAGCTTTGGCCGCTGCTACCGCATCTCGGATAACCCGCTGAGTTCGTGGCTGCTATTTCACATTCGCCCTTGATCAATCCCAATACCGATCCATGGTAATAATGAATCAATCGTTCAGATCAGATCGGCAGTGCTGCATGCATGTTACAACATCATTGTTAGCTTTATTAACATAACCATAGCCTACATTTATCTCTCTAACGTTAGGCTATCCATCTTACACCAGTCGGCCATTCGATAGCTAGAAGCGGTCAACGCCAACGTTGACTGAAAACACCCAAACATGTCATTTATCCACTTTGGGAAATGACCTTTTTTTAAGAAACATCTTGCGGTCCCTTGAAGCAACAATCCGGAGTGGGTGAAGTTGCTTTGGCCTACACCTCCTCTGGATTGCAACTTCAACTGACAAAGCATTATTTTTTTATAAGAACAGCTCAAATAAATCAGTGTTATTTTTATGTGATGAACATACTGCTGTTGCTCTTTTTTTTGTTAGTTTAGTATACATAGGCTAAGTACATTTTTGTACCAAGACATATTTGTTGCCATCACATTGTTCATTAATTTCACTGTTCTTCCTCATCCCTTTCCCACCCCCTCCTCCTCTCCCTCTTCTCATCCTCCCCAGCCAAACCACTCAGTGGGTCTGTTCTGTGCTCTCATTTTACATATTGTGGATGTAGCTGTCCCAGTGTATGACACACATGTGCTCCATGGCCATGCGTCCCACATTATTTTTATTATTTTTATTATATTTTTATTATCATCTGTTTTATTATTATAAATAAATACTTTAAAACTACCACTGAAGCTGTCTGTGCAAATTACAGTGTGCCTCCTCTTATCCTCACAGCTCAAGCCATTTTTAGGAGACCAGTTCACACCTCAACCAGACCTGCTGCTGTTTTGGACCTGCTTTAAGCCCTTTTTTTGTGGTGTCTGTTTTCTGTGTGCACTGTCAAGTAAACCAACCCACCTTCAATGCAGTGTAGCCTCCACACTTGAATGGTTACAGCAGTCTTGTCGTCTACAAGCAACAGTCTCTGGCTTTGCATGGCAATTTATGTAGTATCATCCGAGTTCTACAAATGCTGTACTTTTTTTGTACTGTAAGTAACCCCTCAATTATTCAATTTTACTGGGGAGCAGTGACCATAGCCTACTTGCCAACCCTCCTGACTTCCGCGGGAGATTCATACATTTGAACTAGGTTGTGTAGTAGATAGGCTACAATAAATTAGGACAGATGCACATTTACTGAACAGGACAGACAAAAGTCGGACATTAAAAACAATTGCTCCATACACACACACATACACACATATATATATATATATATATATATATATATAATTCACATTTAGTTTTAATGCTTTTAATGTCTAATTTGTAATGCTTTTAATGCCCCCCCCCCCGCAATTTGGTTTGGAAATGCTCCCTATATCTGAGGTCCCAAGGTTGGTGAGTATGGCAAGCTATAAGCTATTAATACATCCATGATGGCAAGCCAGCAACGCAGACACAAGTTCAAGTACCACAAATCCAAATACCACAGGTCTCTCTCTCCCTCTCTCTTTCTCCCTAGGCTACCAGAGCCCATTTAGTAAGCCTAGTGTACAACAAAGCCTCAAAAACAGATACCCTATACATTTTGACACTTTTATTAAACTATTACAACAAACAAAAAAGAAAATATCAGAGGTTTCTGTCAGTCTCCTCCTATTGGCCAGTCTGCACCTCCTCAGTCCCCTCCATGCTGCCCCAGTTTACCTGGAGGACTGGCCCTAATGAATTCCTCGCAGAAGGCAGAACATTGCTGCTCCTAGGAACGTAACTCCCACAGCAAGGAATATTTTAGCCGAGGTCTTAGCTGAGAAGTCCCAGAACCCGCCGGTCTTCTTCTGTGCACCGCTGTCCAAAGCGCTGACCCTTGTCGGTGTTTCGATCATGGGGATGACCAGGGCTACTCTCGTCTTCTGCTGGGCGTTGGTGTTCTTTGTCGCAAAGGTCTTAGCTAACAGGTCCCAGACCCAGAACATGCTGGTCTCCATCTGCTGGGCGTCGGGCGTCTCTGTCCCCGTTTGAAGACCAGCAAAGCGGCCGTCGTCATGGTCCAGTAAGTGGCAGTCGTGGGTGATGAAGACGCGGTCCGTTCTAGTGGGCGGAGAGGCAGCCCACTGGTCAGGCACAGTGAGAGACATCAGGGTGTCTCTGAAGGCCTTGATGTCCGAAGGATCGATCTTAAGAGAGCAACCAAGAGAGCAACTCCAATGAGAAGCTTTAAATGCCGAAAAGCCATCAGGAAAGTCTGAAATGTTCACAGGAAATTAATGGTGAATGCACTCCAGGAGGAGACGGAATGTGTGATGGATCTTTACTTATTTGCTGTCTTTTATATGGCTATGATTGTTCTATGATGTCATAGATGAAAGCTGTGGAATCATCATTGAATGATCATCAGCATTAATTGTGCGTGTGTTCTATTAATACATCCATGGCTATGAAGCACAGCTTAAGCAGCTGCATTGGTTTCCTCGGTGATGTGTCTCCTGAGGCGTGACTTGACCAATCAGGAGACACATTTATCATTGAGGTACGCCTTTTTTTACACGGTCTTTTCCGAGATTTCTGGCGTACGCACTCTTCCGCCCCATCAACGCGATCTATCAACCAAAAAGGGCGTATATTTAGTCGCCCTTTTACCAAGCCCCCAGGATTCGAAATCTAAAGTGAAGTTTACGATTTACGTTAACGACGTTGGCGTTGACCGCTTCTAGCTATCGAATGGCCGACTGGTGTAAGATGGATAGCCTAACGTTAGAGAGATAAATGTAGGCTATGGTTATGTTAATAAAGCTAACAATGATGTTGTAACATGCATGCAGCACTGCCGATCTGATCTGAACGATTGATTCATTATTACCATGGATCGGTATTGGGATTGATCAAGGGCGAATGTGAAATAGCAGCCACGAACTCAGGGGGTTATCCGAGATGCGGTAGCAGCGGCCAAAGCTCCTGCTGGCGGGGAGTGAAGCTCTTCAACTCGCGGGTCACTGGCTCCCTGGAGGAATTTAGCCTGGCTGCAATAACGTTATCGCGAA
The DNA here is from genome assembly GCF_949987555.1 of Borostomias antarcticus. Taxonomy (NCBI): domain Eukaryota; kingdom Metazoa; phylum Chordata; class Actinopteri; order Stomiiformes; family Stomiidae; genus Borostomias; species Borostomias antarcticus. The sequence continues at coordinate 21,161,644 of NC_140246.1, read as the reverse complement.
CGGAATGAATACCATCTACTAGCAAACAAAACATGTTCAGTTATATTTAACCTGTTAAAACTAAGATGCCTGGATGAAAAAATAATTTCTCCAATGGATATATTTGACGAAAACAGGTTTATATGCAAGCCGGTTTTCATTGCTAAATCAAAGCGGGGAGAGCCGAGAGAGCCGGGAACGTGCGTCTACATTTCACATAAAAGTGAACTTTTTCGTGGACGCGCGTCGGACAGAAAAGCTCAACTGCGCAAGTACAAAAGTCACCGGAAGACCAGAAAAGCACAACTGCGCAAGTACAAAAGTCACCGGAAATAGTCAAATGACTACAAATTTGCCAAGATGGCGCGGTTCAATAGGGCTTCATTGTTGATAGCGGTCAGTGAATGGAGTGACTGTATCCAGTTCTATTAATACATCCATGCCTTGCACCCTCTGGCCCTTCCAGCTGACGTCAATTAAGTGCTCAGGCCTCAGGCCGCAAGTGCGAGGTGCCGCAAGGGTGGTTTGCGTACTCAGATTGGGATTCAGCTATTGTCTGAAACTGCGCTCGCAACAGCCAGTAGATTCTCCGAACCTGCTAGCGGGCACTATTTTGAAAACCCAACCAGCTTTTCGTTGAGTGCTGTCAAGGATGCTAATCTGGTCGAACGTGTGGCAATCGTCTATGCATTGTGGTTGAGGCGAAATGAACGTGGTGCCCGCAGGTATTGGGTACATCCTATCCTGCAAACCCGCCGGAAACAAACAGAGATGATAAGTTTGTCCTCCATCTTGGTATCGAAAAATGTGAAAATCCCACCTTGCGATGACGTCTTTCTCCCTCAAGACATCTGATTGGTTGGCAGCTCCAGCAACGCATCTTCAAGTTGAACGTTTCTCAACTTTAGATGCTAGCAACGCAGGCAACGCAACGCACCGGGACAACAACGGAACCAGAATGCCATTCGGCTGCAGCCATTGAAAGTGAATAGCTGAATCCCAATCTGAGTGCGCAAACCACCCTTGCGGCCCCTCGCACTTGCGGCCTGAGGCCTGAGCACTTAAATGACGTCAGCTGGAAGGGCCAGAGGGTGCAGGGCCTTGAATTAAATGGGACAGCACTTCAAGCTGCGCGCCAACGATTCCCAAACCAGTTTAGCTCAATGCCCCTCCCACTTTGTTTTCATTGGCTGCTGCGTCCCTCCAAGGCAGAGGCTGCTCTGACGCGCTCCTCAGCTCTCTGCTCGGCTCTGCAAATTGACCGACTGACGTCTGTTTTAATTTAATAATAATTTTAAAATTATGTTGGGTGGGATATGTTTGCAGCAAGTGGATTTCAAGATCAATGTTGTGTTATCGGCAAGTGTCATAATTTATGTGTGATGCACTCGGATCATGACTCGGATGCACTCAAGCACTGTGTCACATGAGACGCGGTGGACTGTGGGTATTTTCTGCTCCTAAGTCCGCGAAATTGCGGACTTTCGGTGGCCCTTTTCGAATCCAGCTCCTCTTCCCTCGCCCTATGCACTCCCCCTCGGTTTGTGCGTTCACGCGGAGGCCGCGCCATATTAAGTGCCATCTGAAACCAATTTGCGCCGAGTGGAAGTGGCTTATAACACCCTCGGTAGCGAGTCTGCACCGATGCAGGCTCGATTGGCATGTGCAGCACTGTTAAGGCTCCGAAATGGAAGACACGCCATACAAATGTAAGTTCCTCACCAATCATACAACATTTGCATTGTACTTCTAATCAAATAGCCTACCGTTCTAAAAAACGGTAGATTGTGTTCATTTGATTGAAGTGGTGGATATTTACAGGGACTGTTGCGCAGACCAGACAGTTAATCCAACTCAGAACACAACACGAGAAGCTGTTTACCAAAAAAAGAAACGGTACCAAAGAAGCTTGGGAGTAAGTATTATTTATTTCCATAGGCTAAGTCCGTGAACCTGGCACCCACCACAAAACGCTCATCTTTTTACACGTAATGTAGACACTCAACCAACAAGCAACATTTCAGCGAGATAGGCCAAGAGACTTGTTCCTTCCTAACATTATGCAAAGTTTCACTTGTCCCCTTTACACATTTCACTGATTAGGCCGACAACCAAAACACCGGAATGCTTAAGATTCTTGAAAGATTAATTGCTTAAAAAAAACATACCTCACTGAAATGTAATTAGGTGATTGTATCCCATTACTAGGTATTGCCAAATGATGTGTAGGCCTGATGTGGTGTGATTGCAGAGGCCACACAGTATTCATGTATATTGTGAGATTATTCTGAGCAAAGCATTTTAACTATATCTTCTAACTATATCTTCCCTGACATTTCTCAACAGCTTCATCATCAAACAAATGGACCTGGAGGGCCAGGCAACCTCAAAGCAGGCCTCCAAAAAATGGGAAAACCTAAAGAAATACAAGGTAATTTTCTTTATTTCATATGGACCTGTGTCTGCATACAGAGTGTTGTTATTATTATTAGACAACATGCATATAGCCTTCTAGATGCTGCAGACATCTCATGCCTCTTTTTGTTTTAGGAGCTGAGATTGCCACCCACCAGCTCTGGGACCGACCAGGGGGAGGAAACACCAGCCACCTGGAGCTTCTATGATGACATGCATGAGGCAGTGGGGTCAAAACCGTCTTTGACTCCACCTGTCCTCATTGCCTCATGCATGTCAAAGGCAAGTCCAGAGCCGTCGTCCCTCACAGACCCGGGCACATCCTCATCTGTTCCACCCTCCCTCCCTGGCACACCTGTTCCACCCTCCCTCCCTGGCACACCTGTTCCACCCTCCCTCCCTGGCACATCCGTGTCCTCACTTGCCCCCCCACCTGCCAAAAAGAGACGGGTGTCCACTGATGGGGTGATGGAGGTCCTGGAGCGGGAAGCCGAAAAGGAGGAAGAGCGACACCAGGAGCTGGTACAGACCACCCAGAAGTTTCTAACACTATTTGAGAAAATGGTGAACAAAATGTGAAGTTCTGTCATTTATTTATCATGTATTTTTTATCATTATTCATTTCATCAGTTTGGCCAAGATGCCTTATTTTCAGTTTGTAGTGGATAGGCCAAGATGGCCAATTTCAGTTGAATAAATTTATTTTTGAGAATCCCTTTGTATCCTTTGCACATTTGTCTCCATATTCTGTGTGATCTCTGGTTGTCATATTAGTGGTATGGTCTGTCCTCTAAAGTAAGACCACAGGTGAACGCCGCTCTGAAAAGGAACGCTGCTCTGAAAAGGATGAGACCACAGCAAAATCTAAATCCTGTTTTCCTATTGATGTTTGAGTAAGAGCTTTTGCTATATGAGACTACAGCTCTTCCTATATGAGACCACTGCAAAATCCTGGTTTACTATGTATGGTTTAGTATTTATAGATGTTTGAGTAAGTTCTCTTTCTACATACAACTCATCCCCAAAATGTACGAAGTCAGACATTATTTGTAGAAAATTACAATTGGACAAACAGGTTCATACAGCCAGCTTGTGTAGTTTGATGGGCTTGTTTTAATAGAAACTCAAAACTAATTGCAGCCCAAAGGTCTTAATAACTTAAAATGGAATGAGCGTCAAATGGCCAAAATAAAATGGCCTTTTTGTAAGACAAACAAAATCGGGCCTTACCATTGTTTTGGTAGAAATTAAAGTCCAACAAAAATAAAACATTCACAAATAATCATGCTCAAGGAGCTGCTCAACTAGCTCAACAGGTGCAGCCAGCTGTTGGGCAATCCTGTCCCGAATATGAGTCCCAGGATGTTCCGGCCCTCCTACGCCAATGGGGGGACCATCCTGGGGATCTTCAGCAGGCTGGGGGTCCTCCAGCTCACCCAGGTGATCATTCATCTCCAGGCAAAGATTGTGGAGCATTGCACAGCAAACGATGATCTCTGGGACAAAGGTGGGATGGACCTCCAGGGCCTTGGACAGTGTGGCTCGCCAGCGCGCTTTCATCATTCCAAATGCTCGTTCGACGACAGAACGAGCCTGGGAATGATGCCAGTTGTACCTCTCCTGGATACAAGATACAAAATAGAAGATCAACTTCATTGTTCCCATGGGTGGAAACATGTAATGGGCTGTCAACTATACCACAGCCTTAAAAAAGAAGAGTTATCACTGCATAACTGTTATATTGTATGTATTATTGCATATTGTATGTACTGTGTCAAACAGAGCTGCTAAACATAATTTTGTTGTTTTCTGACAATGACAAACTAATCTAATCTACATAACCATGTTCTAGTGCATCCATACAAACAAACCTGGACCCGGCCGTGAAGAGGGTGCTTGTAGGGAGTGAGGATGGCCATTGGTGTTTCCAAGCAGGGATAGGCACCATCCGCAAGGATGTAGTAGCCAGCTGGAGGGTACAGGGCCTGGTGGAAGACTGGGCTGTTGCGCAAGATCCTGGCATCATGCACTGAACCTGGATAGCCCACAAAGACATCCAGGAACTTGCCTCTATAGTCACAGATGGCCTGCATCTGGATGGATGGAAAGAGCTTGTAGTTGTAATAGTCTGCCTGGTGCTGCTCCCCTGGAGACCTGATCCTAATGGCACCCGTCCATGGCACCAGCCACATGGGAGAAGGCATCACTATGAGCAAGCAGACTGAAACCTGCAGCGATGGTGGGGAGCTCATGGGCTGATGGCAGACGGATGACAGTCGAGAGTTCGGCCTTGATCTCCTTGCTGATTCTGTGAATCATGTTGTGTACAGTGCTCATAGGGATGTCAAAGGCCGAACTCACAACTGACAGTGACAGCCCATGGGCCAAGCTGTACAGGAACACAAGCACCTGAAGATGATGAAGATGATGAAAATTAGCATTCCTGCTAACTCCAGTGCATTTACAGTTAATCATGTAAGCTATGTTTATTAATGCACACTGTCCCTCCCAAATAAAACAGATCTTTGTTTCTTTCCTTACCTCCATCTCCTGGCCCCAACCGTGGTCCCTCGGTGTGGCAATCATCTGCAGCAGATGGTTTATAGTGGCTCGGGACATTCTGAAGTCCTTTTTGAGGCAAGCTTCTGGGTCCGCATATAGGCGCATGATGGGAGTGGCAGCATTCAGCTGCATGTATGGCCCTCTGCCCTGAGTACAGTCCTAGGAAAAGAGAGGATTATTTCATTGACAATAATAATATAAATACTACTACTACTACTAATAAGGATGCTAACAAATTATGGCAAAGGGTTAATTAATAGGTAAGATTTCTTCAAATGAAGGTTAAATAATTTTAAATGCCTTGGCCATATTGTCATTTTGGATATTCCCACTTTAGGGATCTGGAGAAAGGTAGGCTATTCCCCAAAAATATGTAAAGAAAATAAGTAAATTGAAATAGCGCAGCAGTTTACTATTAGCAGACAACTAAAAACATACCTGTAGCTGGTGGACAACCGATAAAAGGCGCCTTAAACGTCTACGCCTTCGTGCAGATTGCATCCTCATCTGGAGCAGGTGAAGGAAGATGCGAACAGCTGCCGCTACCGCTACATGTTTACGCGAAACCATGGCAACTGTTATGGTTTCTGTTTCCTGTTTCCGCTGGAGTGAGGGGAGTGCGTCCCTAAGGTTTTTATACCCTACACCCTAATCAAGGGAACTACATTCAGCTGTGAGGGGACTACAAAACGGAGTGCACTCGATGACTGAGTGCGAGTGGGGAGGGACTGGATTCAGAAAGGGCCGGTAAGTGCAGTTAAAGTGCGCAAAATGGCGGCAGTGGCGCACTTGTGGACCTAGCAATTCCGTTTGGGACTACCCTGAGCCCTTGTGGACTTAGCGGGAACGCGCATGTAGGGCCACAAGGGCGCGAGTGCTCTTCACTTTCGCCTAAGTGCGCGATTTGGGATTCAGCTAATGGCATCCGTCAATGTTGACGCATCAAACGGAAGCGTGTGAGCAGCCGTGAGCAGACATGCAGGCTGTGTTCGGAATCGCTCCCTATTCACTATATAGTGCACTATATAGGGCGTCAGCCATTTTGTTTGTAGTGTCCGAATTCTCCACGGAATTTTCGTTCCCTATATAGTCCACTATTTATTACCCACAAGTCACCTTGATTTCCAGGGTACAGTGCATGTACCCTACATTTTCTCCGGTATACCACAATGCAATGCAGTTGAGTTGTCTCGCGAAGAGGGCTGTGAACGGAGGTGGCGGTGGCAACTTTCGTGTATAAACTGAAGGAACTCTAGCTTGCGGAGCTAAATCGTAAACATGTAATGTTTGTAAACATGTTACTTGAACGTGCGCTTCATAGCTAGCTAGGTAGCGCGGCTATAGCCAACGTTACATCTTGCAATTAACAGACAGGACCAAAGTAGAAAAACCACACATGCACATGATTAGAATTTAAATTTCAACACTTTATTTGGGATTTAACATTCAAAATGAACACACAAAAGCAAATCCGATACTACCTGATTGAGTACATCTCAACCTGCAGCGTGAATGCTCCCTGTTAGACTTGTTTGTTTACACGAGGGCGCATCCGCCTGCATCACACGAATGACCGACGCATTTTTGTGACGTTCGGTGTAGTGTCCGAATACTCCTTAAACCATTCCCTAGGTAGTTCACTACATAGTGAACCCTATATAGGGAATAGGGAGTGAGGGAACGAGGGAACGATTCCGAACACAGCCGCAGTGTGTTGCGGTCGGTCCCCTATAGGCCTGCGATGCAACGGCAGTTTCTACAATAATTGACAGGAAGAAAATGTAGACCATGGACTATTTTGCCATGTAAAGCCTTTGAATAGGAACTATATTATGTCGGGGTGTGTAGCCTACTTGAATGTAAGTATGTGTTTTCCAGCATTATGGCAGAATCAAACGTCAAATTGAAGCGAGAAGAGAACGTTGGGGGATACATCCATGGGGTGTCGGAGATTTATGAGGCCAACAGCGGCACAAGATATTCCGGGGGCTTCCTGCAGGAAGCTGAGAAGACCAGCAGGATTGTGGTGTTTACACCAAAACACCACTCCGTTTGTCAATGTGGAAAAAGACAGGTAACCTGATGGCGAAAGCCACATTTGGTAGAAGTGTCGGGCATTTGTAGAATGCAAAATATTGTATGTATTGTACTGTATTGCTGTAGGAAAATGCAAAAATATGAAGTGTATTGCTGTAGGCTATGTGGTTGTGTTTGTAAGTAAATACCTTGAGACCCGTCATTGTTGAGCAAGTGTAGTGCTACTAGTGGTGACTCGAGGTGTGTAGGCTATGTCCCATAACATGTTATCTTTATGTTTTTATTACAGGAGTAATTGTACTCTTTAAGAAAATGGGAGAAATATAGGCTATTTATCCTTTATTTAAGCAAGATTTCAGGGGTAGGATATTTTGATAGACCATATCCTCTAGAAAGTAATGCTCCCAATACAGAATCATTTTGTGGGTTTGGTGCAAGTGCAGTAGCCTACTGCTAGGTAGTGGCAAGTGATAGGTTGCAGAGATGGATAGAACAACTGAGTGTTTGTGGTATTGCGATATACATGGTATGGGAAAGAGGTTAACTTTTTTTTTGCTTCTTACAGGAGTCCAGTGCAACTGAGCAATGTTCAGTTCAAAACCACCAGAATGAAACCTGGGAGCATGGACATTCTGGTGGGTGCACGGTCTCAAATGACCCTGAAGCAGAAATTGGAGTTCCCCTGTGCTGCTGGTATGGAGTGTGTGGTACCAGAAAAGACGCTGGAAGAGATCAGAAATGATGGTAGAGAAGAGGTATGTGTTGGAAATAAGTGTTTATTTGATTGCTGGGTTTCTATAAAGTATTTGGGGTTTATTGAAGCAATAACTCATGAGAAGGTGTGGTATATGGCCCTATATAGCAGCAAAACCTGTGGTATATGGGGCCATATACCACACCCTCAAGTAAGTTATTGTTGAATTCTTAGCTAATTCTAATACTGCACGGTGGCCTGTGGTATATAGTCTTGTATACAATGGTTCTTACCAAATCAGATTGCGAGGTCAGACATACCCGTTGTATAATGGAAGTTTGTCCATCCACAAAAAGTGGTCATTGTGTTAGGTGCTGTTGTCATGGGCTGGGGATGGGATATTATTAGCACAATGCCAATCTATGCTGAATTAATGTTAAAGGCAATATGTGTGGTTTCACTTGTTGAATATGAGTCACCATGTAAATTAGACCTTGGTGTTAATGTGTGAATGTTTTTTTCTCAAGATAAAGGTTTAAAAACATAAGATGCATAGGTGTGTGTGTGTGTGCACGCACATCTACTTGTGTACAGGGCACTTGGTGTTTGTGTTTGGTAATTGTAGAGTAGTGATATACTTTGTTAGCCGAGTCTGAACCTTTATGTACCGTAATTTCCGGACTATAAACCTCAACTTTTCCCCCATGCTTTGAACCCTGCGGCCTATACAACGGTGCGGCTAATCTATGGATTTTTACAGCTAACGGCCACTAGGGGACCTTCTAAACCTATCTCTATGGCCGGTCCACGTCCCCCACCTTTAAGCGGAGGCCTCCAGCAGGAAAGGTCGGAGGCCAGAAAAGTGTGTGAGACAGGCAGTTCGCGCGAACACCGAAAGCAAATGTGGAACCAAATGCAGTACGAGAGACAGAACGAGAGCAAGACAGACATTACAAGAGCGACAGTTTGTACAAAGGAAGTTTTCATGCACAAACCCTCATTATGGAAAACAAACGAAGAAATGCATATAATGCAGCTTTTAAGTTAAAGGCAGTCGATCTGGCTGTCAAATAAGGAAATAGAGCTGCTGCACGTACCCTTGGCATCAATGAATCAATGGTGAGACGTTGGAGACGCCAGCGTGAAGAACTGGCTCAATGCAAAAAGACGAAAAAAGCTTTCAGAGGTAATAAAAGCAGATGGCCCGAACTTGAAGACTTTCTTGAAGATTGGGTGAACACACAGAGAGCAGACGGCCGAAGTGTTTCCACCGTGCAGATCCGAATGAAAGCCAAAACAGTCGCCACCGAAATGAAGATTTTAGAGGTGGACCATCCTGGTGTCTCAGATTTATGAAACGAAAAGGACTGTCCATCAGGGCGCGGACGACTGTGTGTCAGCAACTCCCTCCCGATTACGAGGAAAAAATAACAAACGTGCGCGAATTCACACCCTTACATATGGTAATTAAATATTAAAACACCTGCGGCTTATAGTACAGTGCGGCTTGTATATGTACACAATTGTTTTTTTCCCTAAATGTAGCTGGTGCGGCTTATATTCAGGTGCGCTTTATAGTCCGGAAATTACGGTAATTGTCTTTGTGTATTGGCATGTTTTTCAGGTGACAATCACTGTGAAGATTATGGAGTTGAAGGAGAAGGGGCACAGGAACACCAAGCATGGTGACATAACTGTCTATGTATTTGGTGATCAGTCAGCAACAATGACCTTGAGTGTGTGGGGGACTGGGAAAGACATGTAAGTGAATAAGTGGTACAGCTGTACTTGTGTGCTTACAAAAGAGTTTTCCAGTAATATTTGTTTGTCAACCACTGCAAAGCCTACTATAAGCATGATTGCTGACCAAGGAGAGGTGGTAGGAGAGGTGAGTGATATCAGGGAAGTAACTGTAGAACTGGTAGCCACTCAAGTTAAGAACATTTTTCGTTGTCCTAATAGGCATATTGTCTCACATGTTAATGAATTGACACTATGTTTGCGGTGTTCAGAATGTGACATGTCCCATCGTAGGAAGTCAATAAAGGCAGAAATAACTGCAGAAATGACTGTGGAAGAGGAAAGTGGGAAAAAATACAAAGTTCATGTGGAGGATACTATCCTGAGGGGAGTGTTGCAAGACAGCAACAGTAGTGATGTTTATGCTATTGAGCAAGAATTGTTTGTGCATGAGAAGGTCCGTCTCAAACTCGTCAAAGAGTGTAACGGAAATGCAGTGGGTGGGTGTAGACTCCTGTGGAGAAGACAAAGGTTTGGAGGACTCAATGGAGTCTTTGTCTGAATGGGAAGGTAACGTGCCCATTGAGCAGGGAGAGTGTAGTTCCTCTGCAGGAGGTAGTGTCCTTATGAGCAAGAGTCCGGTGGGACATGTGACTATAAGTAATATAGTCACATGTACGGCAGGTACGACCAGGCAGAAAAGATCAGGAAGGAAGTTGAACGATGAGTAGGGAGTTTTTTTTGTGCAGTAGTTAAATGTGAAATGTGACACAGGCTGACTATACGGAATTGGACCAAGGAGTGTTCTCATATGGAGTTGTTTCAAGACCAGCAGTAACGTTAGTGGTTTAATCTTTGTCCTTCGCTTGGCTATTCTTGTTGGGGTGAACTGACCAGCTGTTTCAAATCGCCGGACGAGATGCCCGCTTCTATGACTGGATCTACACAGCAAACAAGCATAACAGTGCGTCATGAAGACCGACGACTTGCTACATTAGGCTACCTACTGGAATACCCCACTTAAGGTCTTTCATATTGAAATTCTCTTGATGGGGAGTTGCGAGACGTGTTAAGGGAGTGCTTCAGTCGTGATCCTTGACAGTAGGCTACCAGCCATAACGTATGCGTTGCGCTCAGCACAAAGTTGGTTGAATGGATGGACTTATTGGAATCCTGGAAAATGTTGATTGCGCTCTAAAATCATGAAAGCATAAATGTAAAAATGCAGCAACATAAGTAGTCTAGATGAGATGGTGGTTTAAATGAATGGCAACACGTAGCCTAGAGGAAAGTCCTCACGCGAGCAGCCCCCGGATGATTAGTTTTTTTCTTCCCTCTGGAATATGTAGAGAGTGGGTCGTATGCCCACCTCCCTTGTTCTCTGTAAAGCGCATTGTGTTGCCTCTGGGTATGAAATGCGCTATACAAATAAAGCTTTGATTGATTGATTGATTGAATTGAGGCTGGTGATAATGCTGATAATCTACAGTAGGGCCTACCTCTGGCTGAGTTCATGGTTACAACATTTCATCTCTTACACATGGGCCTATACAATACTTGCACAATACTTTGGACGTTAAATCCATCCATCTATCAATCAAACTAGCGAATTCAATCCAACATCTGTGGAATGGCCGGTCATGGCAGAGCACCCGCTACGCAGGCTACCCCCCTCCCCCATGATCCAGGGCTAGGAAACCGGTCCATCCAGTCTAGTCCAGGTTTGCTGGCGAGTCGCGAGCTAGTCAGATGGCGCATGCATGTGTCGACATTGTAGGCCTATTCTGTAAAACCTAAAGAATAAAAGTAGGCTACGTTCAACATTCATTGGAGTGGTCCAGTTGGATAGGCTAGTCTAATATAAATAAATTGAGGACCTGTATTTCCAGTGTTTGCTGGTAGCGAATGCCACAGACGGACAGTGAGGAAATCTATTCATTTCATTGTTTGTGCTCTGTATGCACAAGATAGTTAATGTCCGGATATAATTGGCAGTAGGGCGGGAAAAAACCCTATCAAAGGCCAAGATTAGAAGGGATTTGAAGATGTAATTGGTCATTTTAAATGGGCCTACTTTATCTTTTGATGTCTATTTGAACGGACTGCATCGATCAATGCAATGACTCTTTCCATGTTTTTCAGTTTTACCCTTTTCATCAATAAAACATCATTTTTACAACCACGTCTCTGATTGGGAAGGCATTTAGAGCTGCCAGTCTATTAGACTACTTATTCGGACTCAGAGGATGACATAACTGTTTATTGAGAAACAATTGATAGGGAGGCTGGGCTATATAAATAAATACCACAATGCCAGATATATTACATTATGGTTAGGCTATACACTTTATGGTAGACTGTCCTCTTGCTCGCTATAACAGGCTACATGGCTGTTTTGTTAAAGGACGATGCTCGTTTTTGACAACCTGGACCTTATTTACGACATATTATAAGATCACTTTGGTGTAGTTCGGAGGCATGTAGAAGAAATTAAAAATCCAGCGCGAGCCAGTATATCCATGTAATGGCGGTGGTCAGGGCACCGAGAATGCAGTTTCTAAAAATCTATTTTATGCCGCGAAACGGTTGTTTTCATCAATCTGTCTTTATGAATCGCTAGTTGTGCTTACATAGAGCGTAGGCCTCTTGTGGTTTTTCACATGCCTCTGTAATATGATCTTTACAAACGTCTTTAGACACGAAATAGCTTCCTCACTTGCTCCAGCACGCATGCGCACAGTGTGCTGGAGCACCCAAAAAGGGTGAAGGCCCGCTATTCCGAAAAATAGTAAAAAAAAAAAAGAAGTAAATTATCGGAATAGCGGGGTTTCCGAATAGCAGGCGGTCCCCGTTTGCAAGCTACCGTTAACCTTAGCTAGCTAGCCTACGTTTTGGGGGTTACATGTCGTTATTCCAAAATGTCTTTATTACGAAGGTTCGCTATTCCGAAATGCTGATTTTGAAATCCATAGTCTACTACAGCTTTTGATTATCAAGTTGCTTTATTGAATATTTATCTTTGTTGTGTGTGTTCAAACCAGCAGGTTTGTGCATCTCGTTGTGATTCGGCCGCCCTGAGGTGCCTCCCAGAGCGCATTGTCAACATTATAAGGAAAAGCATGACGCGCATAACGACATGCAATAAGCGAGAATAGAATAGGGTTATAATTATTATTGCCTATTGCAAGCAGTCTTGTTGTGAATATTTTGGACTGAACTGGGCTTAAGAATAGCAGGCTACCTATTATTCTTAAATTATAGGCCTAATGTCTACTTTACATAGCATATAACAACAATCAAATGTAGGCTATTAGGCTACAATATTTCGTTTCTGTAGGCTATTCTATGTGCACTTTACCATCAAAGCACATAGGGCCTAGACTTTAATAATAATAAAATATGAATTAGTTCCTGCGCGCACAAATGCTCTTTGATGGCCATGGGAGAGGAGCTAGGGCATTGGTAGGCCTATGTTCGTGACTGAGGATTGCCGTATTGCTATAGTGAAATGAAAATGAAAATTGCCTCCGAAAGACATCCAGGGGCCTCATTTATCATTGAGGTACGCCTTTTTTTACACCTCTTTTTCCACGATTTCAGGCGTACGTCCTCTCCCCCCCCCCCACAGCGCGATCTATCAACCAAAAAGGGCGTATATTTAGTCACCTTTTTAGATGCTTTTCTATGCCATCTCCCGCCTTGGCGTACCGATTTAGACAGGCTTTTACACCCTTTTTGAACACAGCGAGAGTTTATAAACACAATCATTCAGCACAAACATATCTCAATGCAAGATCGTGTCCTCTAACCGGCTCATTAATCCGGTCCGATATGGATTTGTTCCCTAAACATAACCAAACCATTCTGCGCAATATGTCACACACCTAATGCAGGCACTCCATCAAACTGAAATAATTGACCAATTAGATTGTCATTAATATGTGATCATGTGACTATCATGTACATCATCATGTAACTCCAAAGAGGTGACGGCGACTGCACCCACATATTGATAAGGGCACCATCAGTGAATTAATACGTCTATGTGAATCGCAAAAATGTGCACACTATAAATACCCAAATCATATGTGATGCCGATATGCTCATCACAATGTAGTGGCACGGTCGCCTGGCTTTACGCATGACTGATTCATCCTGGTGCACAGCAGGGTAGGGGCTAGACTAGAGGCAGGCGCTGCACGTGACGGCTGGCTTGTTGGTGAGTACATAATGCCAAGATAGTTTTTTTTCTTTACTTTAATCTTTATTAGGGCCCGAGCACTGGCGGTGCGAAGCCCTATTGAAACTCGAAGGATTATTATTATTCTACCTTCTCCTACCTGCTTCTTCCAAAACAAAGCCTTTTTGGCGGCCTAAACATCGATGAAAACGGATGAAACTTTGCAGATACGTCAGTCCCGGTGTAAAATTTGATAATTCATGGGTGACGGAAATGGGCGTGGCAAAACGCCTCAAGAGCGAAAATTTAAAATTGCGAGCCCCACCTTTCAGTTTGATGTAGGCGAACGAAATTCAGTGGGCATATGTAGTTCATCGAGACACACTAAAATGTCTCTTGGACCTATACCCAACATCCAACAGGAAGTCAGCCATTTTGCTTTTAATGTGCCATTTTGTCCTTGTTTTTACCATTTCCATGCCTCGTACTTCAACAAACTCCTCCTAGAGATTTAATCCGATCAATTTAATATTCAGTCAGCATCATCTTAAGACCTTTGTGATCAAAAGTTATCCAAAAAATTTAGTTTTCACCAAACACCCTTGCGGTGGCGCCCCGCCAAAGTTTGACACTTCGCCATAAAACACTTAAGTCCTCATAATTCCTCCATACTTTATCCAATTTGTCCGATATATCTCACGCTTCATGACGGTTCTGTCCTGAACACATCTATGTGTCAGTATTGCGTCATACTTATAGTACCACCTATTGGTGAAACAGCGGGTCCTCATAACTCCTGCATACATCATCCGATTTGCACCAAATTGCTGACGCTTCATGAAGGTCACCTTCTGAACACATCTATGCGTCGGTATTGAGTCACACTTACAGCGCCACCTCCTGGTGAAACAGGAAGTACTCATAACTCCTACATATGTTATCTGATTTACTCCAAATTGCTCATGCTTGATGAAGGTCGCATCTTGAACACTTCTGCAAGTCAGTATTGCGTCATACTTACAGCGCCACCTACTGGTGAAACAGGAAGTCCTCATAACTCCTACATACGTTATCCCATTTACTCCAAATTGCTCACGGTTGATGAAGGTCGCATCCTGAACACATCTGTGCGTGAGCATTGAATCATACTAATAGCGCCACCTACTGCTTACAGGAAGTCATCATAACTCCTACATACATTGTCTGATTTACACAACATTTCTCATGCTTCATCAAGGTACTGTTCTGAACACATCTATGCATCGGTATTGAGTCACGCTTAGAGCGCCACCTACTGGGGACAGGACGTTTCTCTCAGTACTGGACACCGAAATAGCACACCCTTTAAGCCCTAGTTTGCATTTTCCATCCATACAATGACAATACAGTAAAACAAAAAACATAAAAACCCTCCCGGTCATACCAGTGGGGCCAAAGGGCCCGCACTGAGGTCATGCACCAGCTATGAAGACACAAACAAGTAAGGTTCACATTGTTACCATTTTATTGTCTGTTGGTGAGTGACTGTGTGAGGTCTGTGACAGCATGTGTGAGGGAATGAAGTGCAGTGAGGATGTCCTGTTGGCTCTGGTGGTGTACTGTGGTGACCTCCACCAACTGCTGCACAACACTCCCAATCCCTTCTGCCATGTCCCTCTGGGCCTCTAGGGTCCCCGTCTGGGCCTCCAGCACAGCATCTGAGAGGAAGGCCAGACAGACCCTTGAGGCAGGGACCGGGGCGCTGGAGCCGGAGGCGGTGGAGGCGGCGCGGAAGGCCGGCGCGCTGTAGACGGAGGCACTGGAGGTGGAGGCTGCAACCGACGGGGGCACGACCATCAGGTCAAGGACAATTGCAGACTCCCCCTCCTCTGAGTCCCACCCCACGTCAGAGTCTGAGACTTTTTTTAGTTTGTCAACTTTATTTTTCATATTCTCTCTGCCATTCATTTGATATTTTTTTCTGTAGGCAGCCAAATACATTTTTAAGTGTGATTTACCGGGTGATTTAGATGAGAATCTTAATTTCCCAGAGGGGAAAATGTTTAATGTGGTCCAACATTATGAAGTGATCATCTGTGTTATCGTTCCGTTTTTGGTCCTAAATCAATCATAGCCTACCACAGAATGTTTGGAATGTTTGCTTCCCTACTAACACAGTACGTAAAACTGACGGGACACATTGGTGGTATTGTGTTAACTTTGCGACGGTACCAGCAGCGGACCTAGCTGACACCTAGCTGACACTTGCCTTTTCAGTCGCAAAATAACCAAAATAGCCGTCCTCAAGGACACTGTAAGGGAACGTAGCCGCCACTGCTGCTTAAATCCGTAACTACGATGTAATTAAATAACGTGACAATGTGGTTACATCACAGTCCCAATCTGACTTTATTGGAAATGTGTCACAGTGGGTCAGAACAAACCTAATTACTTAGGTTTTAAAATAAATTTTGAAGTCATACAGTTACAGAATTGTAATAATGAGGAGAAATCCTGCATGTCTGTTTTGTGTGTAATTTCTCATTTACAGTTAATATAAACACTAAAGATTTGCAGTCTAGGCCTAATAAAAGTAATGATAAAAAATATGCCTATGAATAAAGTCCTAATTTTGCAACCTAAATGTGAGCAATGAACGCTGAGCAGTGAACGTAAAACAAAGAATGCAAGGCATTGGGCTACTTTCTTAGGTGACACAATTGAAGAACTAGACAAACAAGTTACACACTCTGGTACAGTAGGTGGCTGTATGCACATTAAAGTTGTTTGCGATCCGCCACTAAACCCAGCGAAGAAGAAGAAAACGACGACGGGTTATAGGCTACTTCCGTTCGAAACAGAAACGATTGAGAAAGACCAACACGCTGTCTTTGTCCCCGCGACAACACAGATCCTGTAAGTATCTCAATTTCAATGTATACATAGCTAGCTATGTATTTTGGTATCGTCCCAGATAAAACACCAACGTTATGTGCAAGCTACCCTTTTGTAATGATTATCTATATACAGATGCTCTCTTTCCAATGTTAGCTAACTAGCTAGCCAGCTAACGTGATTAGCCTTTTTCTGTACATCATGGCTAGCTAAGTAGCCTACGTAAAATTACTCTGTCGCAATTATTGTTATAACTTTCGCTTTTGTGTAATTGTAACTTAAATAATAATGTTGGCTTGGCAACGTGAGAATATTTCAGTTGTGTACACTATAACTTTTATGAAGTGTTGTCATGGGCCATTGTTTCCTAATTACGGGCAATGGTGGAGTCTTCTCAAGTCTAGCAGGCTCGCGCGAGCTCCTGCACGTTCGTACTGTTTCATCGCTTGGAATAAAATGCGATAATTAGCTTACTCATTGATTTCGCATTAACCCACGACACCGTTAGTATGTGTTTGTTTTTAGGCATTCATTTTTCCGAAGTTAACGTTAACAGAATACTAGAAGCCCCAACAACGGAGCTAGGCTAGCTAGCAGGATTTGTTATAGCAGCCATCTTGGCTTTTCTGGTTACAGCAGCCATCTTGGTGGTTTTGGGATGTGATTTCATGTTACTCTTAACTGTTGAAATGGTTGCTCATGCTGTCAAACGGGTAAAGAATTGTGTACTACGTTTTCACTCGCATACAAATCAAAATTTTGCATAATAGGTACTCATGATGTGGACTACTAATATAGTGTCTTGCAAAATCTATTTAATTACTGAGTGTGAAGGGTGGTAGACATGTTGCCCTGTTCCTCTAAACGTGTCAGAAATCACGTGGTCCTGTGGAGTGTGCATGTCAGCCAACGAGAGGGTCACCCACCCACTCTCTCTCTCTCCCTCTCTCCCCTCCCATGCTCTGTTGCCAACCTCCCAGTTCTTGTTTGAACTGAGCAAGAAGCAGGTGAGCGGGACAGGAAGAGGCGCTAAGACGGGGACAGGCGTGGCCAGGGGCAGTCCTGGGACAGC
This sequence comes from Borostomias antarcticus, assembly GCF_949987555.1. Lineage (NCBI taxonomy): Eukaryota > Metazoa > Chordata > Actinopteri > Stomiiformes > Stomiidae > Borostomias > Borostomias antarcticus. Next base: position 21,144,091 of record NC_140246.1, on the reverse strand, counting down.
ACCACAGGCTCTGTGAGTCTTGTTCAGTTGAATGCCCTCATGAGTATTACCAGAAGAGCACCATATACATATGCACACATACACTCTAACATGCCGCTCTCTCCTCAGCTCAGCCCAATGGTCTCTGATGGTTCTGTCTGGCCAGCCCTTAGGTGGAGAAACACCTGATCATCAATATAGGCAGGCACACATACGTTTCCATAGACGGGATAAACAAATGGGAATATTGATATTGAGTTAATGTTAGCGGTAGACATGTGAGATTCATAAGACGCATCACTGACGCCAGTGACGCCACAATATCAGGGAAATTGAGCAATTGCTTCCCTGTAGTGCAAACTTGCAAGATTCGCTCAGTTATTAACCCTTCTTGCCTTTTTTGTTGTTGGTTTTCTCTCTCCTCCTTCCTCTGTGCAGTTCTCCTGTGTGCTGAGCCGCTATCCCATGTATTGCCACTGCTGACAGGGTAGAGCTCAGCCCCATGCAGAAGTGAGTGATGAGGAGAGGGAAGATCATTTTCCTGTTTTTTTCCCCTCCAGTTTTAGGAACCGTCTCAAGAATGTGTTCCCCACTTTTATGCCTTTAAATCAGGGTTGGAGTATTCCAGGTGTGGCCATGGCCATGAACACCAGTAGAGGAGGGAACCAAGTGTCTCATTCTCTCTCTACAGTTGTGTGGTTGTAACCCCCCACTAGCTACATATTCATTCAATCTTTATTTAACCTCGTGAATCAATTGAGAGTAAGCTCTCATTTACAATGACGTATAATCACTCTATATTTGAACTTGCACTACAGGTGAGATAATCCTTTTTAATGGTCTCTCTCATTCGCTCTCCTAGCTGTGATGTTAGAGTTGTGCAAGACTTGGGTGTTCTCCTGCTCTGAGTGCCCATTCTCCTATACCTCCCAGATCTACCTCCACAAGCACATCAAGAGGAGCCATGACAACCTCTGTCTCTGCTGAGGAACACACAGAGCATTATGAAGTAGCCAGTGCCTTGGCGAAGGTGTTTGAGCAGCAGTCATCAATGGATTAACTCCCAAGACACAAGGAAGGGACAGCGCAACACGCGCTATGACTCCAGTGACGAAGGTAATATAATAAAGTGCATTCAACAGTCCCAAAAGAGTACTACTTGAGTTGACTAATCTGAGCTAATTTACCTCTACTATATGTTCCAGTGCCCAGGCAGCCGGTCGGCAGAACTCAGACCAGACCAGCTATGCCAGGTGCCAGAGCCGGAAGGCCTGCTCTGCCAGTTATCAATGCAGGTATCCATGCATGTTTGTGTTGGTGAAATGTCTATGCATATTTGCACACTTACAGTTAACTCAGGACTTTCTGAAGACTCATGTACTCAGTTCACTAATTCGCTCATCTCACATCTCACTACTCGGCAGTAGATGTTCATCGCCCGGGTCCTTTGAGCCAAGGCGCTGTGAGCCCAGGCCCTTCAGCCCTTCAGACGTCCAGGCACGAGCAGCATGCATCAGCGTGCTTATGCCAGAATCACTACGCCGCCAGCACCAGTTTCCTGCTCATCCCTTTATCCTCTGGTTTTCAGGTAGTTCTCTGATGCCATCGCCTGTGAGACCAACAGCTCCAGCAGTGTTGCCATCAAGCTCTGCAGATGCTGGTATGCTGAATTTTGTGAACTACTTCATGCTGCATGTAGGGATAGACTTTGAGTTGAATATCCATTATGGGACCGTACAATTACTTATAGCCACATCTGTGTTTAATAACCAGACTTCCAGAGGATGATGTGTCAGCAGTTCTCCAGCGTCATGCAGAGTCTGAGGGAGATGGCACAGACAATGATGAGGCTGGAGCAGAGGCTGGAGCAGAGACTGTCCGGCGAGTCTGCAGACAGCTATGGGGGAGCAGTACTGGATGACCTGCACCCTGCTAAAACGGAAGAGGAGCTGCTGGTCTTGGAGGAGCAGCTGAAGGACAAGGATCATCAAAGGAAGATGGTGAGTAACTTCAGGGCAGAACTTTGTTCCTTATTTTTGCAGGGAAGTGTTAAGGAAATGTAAAAGTAAATGATTGTCTTTATGTTTTGCAGACGCGATATCTGAGTTCCATTGGCGGCAAAGATCTGCCAGATGTGGTCCGGCGGGTGCTGTCAGCCGTTGCCATACACAGAGTGTGGTGTGTCTACAGCGTCCATGGGAAGAGGGGGAAGAAGCCTCTGAAGAATATGACCCTCTACAATGTCATATTACGTAAGGGATTGTTCATATTTTCGCAAAATAATACATTGTCTTTGCTTCATGCCAGTGCATTGAAACCATTCCCTTTTTGGTTAAAAGGTGCAGTTATGGCCTGTAAGCCAAGCACCACTGTGACGGAGGTGTCTGCCCAGCTGCAGGAGATGCTGAAACATGCCCCTGCTCGATGCAAAAAGGTATGTGATGTCAGGCAGTTAATTGTCTCGTATCCAGTGACATGGCACGCTTCCAATGAACGTATGCGACTTGCTTTTACAGCCATTTCATTATGTCCTTAGGCATCTGCTCCAGCCCAGCTGACCTCCCCAGCCCAGCCCCTGACCGCAGCTCCAGCCCTGACCACAGTGGAGTATTCAGATGAGGATGACCTCTTCTGCCCAGACCCTCGATTCAGATGTGGGTGACCCCCAGCCCGTCTCCCTAAACCTGCCTTTCCAGCCTGCCAGGATGGATGCCTTTTTTGTAAATAGTTTTTGTAAATTTTAACCTTTTTTTTGTGGGATACAACGGTCTGTTCCCGGTCTGCCTGCCACAGAATGCGCACTGTGTTTCATTTTTGTTTTTAGAACTTTTGCAATTGTCAGATAATGGGTTGCTAGCCAGAGCTTGTACATACTTTTTTTTGCTTTTCTGGCTATGCGTAATGTGACAGACCGTAAACCTCATCCTTGTAAATATGTATACTTTTACTTTGTAATGTACTTTGTGTAATAAAATGTTCTAAACTGTTAATGGTGTTCAGCATTATATTGGTTTGTATCATAATGCTTGCTGCTATATCCCCATATAGCATTAATTCGTTTTTGTACTGGTAAATGCTAAATATAGCCAGTGGTACTGCAAATGCTAAATATAGCCAGTGGTCAGGGTTTAGTAAGTAAGTGACCATATTTGCACCGTGCGAAAAAGATGTGCAGACCAAGTCATATAAATACCTGTAAATCTAGTGTCAGCCAAGTGAGTTTATTACGGAGGTTCCTGCCCACGTTTTTTGCACGCGGCCGCAACCATATTTGCACCGTGCGAAAAAGACGTGCAGACCAAGTCATATATACCTGTAAATCTAGTGTCAGCCAAGTGAGTTTATAACGGAAGTTCCTGCCCACGTGATCACGTGCGTTCTTTGCACGCGGCCGCAACTTCTGAATGACGTGTCGTTCTAACGTAGCGGCTACTAATCGGCAGATCTCGCGTTTCCGTAAATGGCCGCGCAATTTCCGCACGTGGCGCAGATGAATCGTCACCTATAGCGGCCGTATGTAGAACGTTTGCGCAACCTGCGTGTGTTAGTAGGGTCACCTCACAGCCGCATAGTACAGAATGTCTTTGTTAGTGTTGCACGGTGTATCGATACTAGAAAAGTACCGCGATACTCTGTCGTCAAAAACGGTACAATAACCACATTTTAAGTATCGATACTTTAAGAAAGACAGTGTTTTAATAAGAGCCGTATATATTGAGCTGCTTTCATGCGACAGTGAAGCCGTGTTGGTTTGTAGGCTAATAGCGCTCTGCTTCTCTCTCCCAAGATCCCCGAGTCGCGGGACAGTATGTGTGTGTGTGGGTGCGCGCGCTCTCTCTCTTTCCTCGCTCTGTCACTCTGCAGCGAGCAGCGCAACAGTTTTAACTAGTCTAACCTGAGATGGCTACAAGTACAAATGTCGACCGTCCACAGCTTGTCGATAAAGCTGATGCGCGCAGCGAAATCTGGTATTATTTTGCTTACAGAGCAGACAGTGAGGGCAAGCCCACGGACATTACAAAGCCCATCTGTAAACGATGCTACAAATCTATACAAACCAAGGGAGCCAATACGACCAATCTGGCAAAGCATATTGTAGACAGACATGCCGACTTTTTACAGTACACAAAGAATTCAAAGAGCGACAGGTTAGCGAATGTGATAGAAGATAAGATACACACAACAGCAACCAGTACTGAATACAACCGAAGGATATTTAGCCTACCTTATGTTTCAATGTATGAATGCACAATACATTTATTGCACCAGATGATAGCTAGAGAACCTAATTTTCATCCGTAGCATGAGACTTTTAGCTAGCATATATAGCTGCAGCCTGGCTGCAAGCCTAGCTCTCTCTGCCTAGCGCACATGTGACAAAAAAAATCAATACCTGCTCCGACCTCACCGTGAGACAATCATCTTCTGATTATTTGAAATAGCAAAAATGCTTCAATAGGCCTGGGGCCTCATTTATCAAAGAGCGTGTAAATTCAGGTGTAAAAGAGGGCGTACGACGAAAACGAGAAAAGGGCGGACTGCCGCGTACGACGAGAATATTTACACGCTTTTCGGATCTATCAAACATGGCGTACACGCTGCTGCGCCGATTCCTCAAAGAAAAATCCGACGGTGTCGTAGAAGACAGCGGACGTGCACGCGCTCCGTGTTCCGCCCTCTCCACGCCCAAATCCAACCATATATGGTCAAAACCATGAGTGGCCAACGTGGTTCCCCGGAAGGAACTGGCTTAAAAAGGTAGCGTGGAGCACCCAGGTGAGAATTCAAAATGGAACGAAGAGGGAAAAAAACAGAATTTCTCGGAGACGGAGGTGCATGTGCTTGTTGGTGAGGTCCACGCGAGGAAGAAAATCCTCTTCGGAAGGTATTAATAGCCTACCTTTGTCTGATTGCTCCTACAGCTTAGTAGCCTACTTTAGCTACGTTTTGTGCATCTAGGATTTGGCATACACGGACATACTGTATCATGTGGCTGTGAGGAAAGCAAACATTCCAAACATTCTGTGGTCGGCTATGATTGATTTAGGACCACAAACATGGAACAATAACCCAGATGATCACTTCATAATGTTGGACCACATTAGACATTTTCCCCTATGGGAAATTAATACTCTCTCATCTAATCAGCCATAGCCCCGGCCTCACCAACAAGCGCAAAGGCACGGAGTGGTTGGAGGTGGCGAGAGCGGTCAATGAGGCCGGCGCCATAGAGAAGAGTGCCACGGAGGTCAGGAAAAAGTGGACTGACCTGAAGGTGGGTGTCATTCCTATAATAGCCTACATCTAATTTCATACCCATGTGTACCCCCCTACCCCAACGTCTGTAGTGCAATGTTAACACCAGCATTGTTACAGAGGGAGGCTAAGAAGCGCATTACTGCCCACAGGCAGGCAGTAGTGCGCACCGGTGGGGGCCCGGCCCCACCCCCTCCCACGCCGTTGGACGACACCATCGCATTGATAATAGGCCGTGAATGCACAGATGGTGTCGTCCCGGCGGACGAGGGGGAGGGGCAGGAGGAGTCGGACAGGACCACAGTCACTGCAGACGAACCCGGTAAATCACACTTAAGCATTTATTTGGCTGCCAACAGACAAACGTATCAAATAATATGGCTACACCATAGAAGGTTTCTTGGAAAATAACGTTCACAGAAAAACTCAAAGAAAATGACAAATTGTTTACCCAGACTCTGACGTGGGGTGGGACTCAGAGGAGGGGGAGTCTGCAGTGGTCCTTGACCTGATGGTCGTGCCCCCGCCGGTTGCAGCCTCCACCTCCAGCGCCAAGACCTCCAGTGCCTCCACCTCCAGCGCCTCCGTCTCCAGCATGCCGGCCTTCACCGCCCACGCCTCCACCTCTGGCTCCACCGCCTGGTCCATGCCTCCACCTCTGGCTCCACCGCCTGGTCCATGCCTCCACCTCCACACCGCCCGGTCCACGCCTCCACCGCCCACGTCTCCACCGCCCACGTCCACGCCTCCACCGCCCACGTCTCCACCGCCCGGTCCACGCCTCCACCGCCCGCCTCCACCTCCAGCGCCCCGGTCCTTGCTGCCAGCGTCCCTGTCCCTGGGGAAGACCGTCTGGCCTTCCTCTCGGATGCGGTGCTGGAGGCCCAGACGGAGACCCTAGGGGCCCAGAGGGACATGGCAGAAGGGATTGGGGCAGTTGTGCAGCAGTTGGTGGAGGTCACCACAGTACACCACCAGAGCCAACAGGACATCCTCACTGCACTTCATACCCTCACACATGCTGTCATGGCCCACACACAGTCAGTCACTTCCACACTCACGGACCTCAGTCACTCACTACCACACTCACAGACCTCACACAGTCACACACACCTCACAGTCACTCACCAACCCAAAATAAAAGTTTATGTGAATCTTACTTGTTGGTGTTTATAGTGGGTGCATGATCGCAGCGCAGGCCCTTTGGCCCCGCTGGAACCCCTCATGACGGGGAGGGGGCTGAGGGGCTGGGTCCACATTGTGGGGTGGGGGGAGGCCCGGAGGGAGGTGTACTCCGCGCCGTACTGCCACGTTGTGGAGGATGGTACATGCCCGGATGATCTTACAGACTTTCGCCGGGTGGTAGAGGAGTCTACCACCCGACGAATCTAGGCAGCGCCATCAGCCCTTGAGGAGGCCGATGGCGCGCTCCACGACATTGCGTGTCCGGGCATGTACCTCATTGAACTGGGTCTCCTGCTCATTCTGAGGGGCCGGGAAGGGAACCAGCAGCCACTCCCTCAGGTAGTAGCCACTGTCGCCTGTGGGTGACAAAATCATCAGTCTAAACTGGTTCTCATTCTTATCAGGTTTGAATATGTATATTGGCATATGCACTCACCGACAAGCCAGCCGTCACGCGCAGCGCCTGCCTCCAGTCTAGCCCCTACCCTGCTGTGTGCCAGGATGAACGAATCATGTGTGGAGCCAGGCCACCGTGCCACTACACCTGTGATGAGCATGTCGGCGTCACATATGATTTGGGCATTTATGGTGTGCACATTTTTCCGATTCACATAGACGTATTCATTGTTGGACGGTGCCCTTATCAATATGTGGGTGCAGTCAATGGCCCCAATCACATTGGGGAGACCGGCCATTGCTGCAAATCGCCTTTTGGTGTCGGCCTGCTCCTCCAGAGTAAGGGAACCTGATGTACCTATCGTGCATCCTGAGGATGCCATCCCAGACTGCAGGCATGATGGCGCTCAGTGACGGCTGAGATATCCCAGACCTATGGGGGAAATATTTAGCAGGATTAGATCATACCCAGCAGGGGCTTCAGTCCCAAGGATGAGCAAGTTAATGTTGAGTTATCAGACACATTACACACCTGTCGGCTAGTTCCCGCTGGTATGTCCCGGTTGCCAGGAAACCCAGCGTGGTCAGTACCTGTGCCAGAACAAGTAGACTTACATCACTTCATTATGTCCAAATGTTCACAGCACATTCTTCATTAATTTTTGGAGTGCTGCCTTGGCCTCATTATTCTATATAGTATGTGGTCCGTAGGCCTACCTGTGTTGGCACGGATATTGCGTGGGTGCGCCGGGTGCTCCGTTCCAATGCTGGACCCAGTTCAGCACATAGCTCCAAGAGCACAGCTCTTGGTAGTCTATATCGGCTTATTAGCCAGTCATCATCATGGGCCAGCAGATCGTGTTGGTCGCGGAACACCCGCTCCCTCCTAATCCTCCTCCTCCCACCATCGCCACGTACGTGCTCTAGAAGTAGTATTCCTATTAAAGCAGGATTCATGTTGCCTCGCTTTACGCACAGGAGGACTGTCATTTATATGCCTAGTGAACAGCAAACAGCTGCACATGATCACATATTAATGACAATCTAATTGGTCAATTATTGCCGTTTGATGGAGTGCCTGCATTAGGTGTGTGACATATTGCGCAGAAAGGTTTGGGACAGCGCATAGGTTCAGTTTGGGGAACAAATCCATATCGGACCATTAATGAGCCGGTTAGAGGACACAATCTTGCATTGCGATATATGTTTGTGCTGAATTGGGCTATTAGCCTACATGATTGTGCGTTCATAAACTTTCGTTTAAACTTTCTCTTATTCTCTCCATCAAACATTGTAATTCACCGACGCACCACCTGCGTCGCCAGTTCCCCCTGTGTTCAAGAAGGGTGTAAAAACCTGTCTAAATCGGTACGACAAGTTGAGAGGTGTCCTACAAAAGCGCGTAGAATATAATTATCCGCCCTTTTGGCTTGATAGATCGCGCTGTGGGGGGGGGAAATGGCGTACGCCTGAAATCGCGGAAAAGACCGTGTAAAAGAAGGCGTACCTCAATGATAAATGAGGCCCCTGGGTTAATTGATAATAATAAGCTTTTAAAATTCTTCTGATTATCTCAGTTTGCAACAACATAGGCATAATTTATTGATTTCTCCCCACACAGACAAACAATCAGATGCCAGCACAATCCCAAACCACCCAGTCGAGGCAGCCTTCCTTTCCAGCTGTGTTTGAAAGCTACAGGAAATATAATAAAGACTCAAAAGATGCAAAAAGACTGAACAGAGCACTAAAAAAGCCAAAAATTTAAAGTTCCATGTTCTGTGTGATCTATTATTCCATTACTTTTCCATATGTTTTAGATTTCCGCCTTGGTATCGTTTCGGTATCGAAATATTTTGGGCAGGTATCGTATCGAAGTCATAATTTTGGTATCGTGACAACACTAGTCTGTGTAGCCTACGCCAAATACAAGATGCACGAAACGTACAGTAGGCTACCTAAACTGGGAGCAATCAGACAAAGGTAGGCTAGTACAAATACCTTCCGAGGAGGATTTTTTTCCTCGCGTGTACCTCACCAACTTGCCTTTGCTCCACGCTACCTTTTTATGTCGGTTCCTTCCAGTGAACCACGTTGTGCATTGTCATGGTTTGCACCATATATGGTTGAATTTGGGCGTGTAGATGGCGGAACATGAGGCGCGTTCATGTCCGCACTCGTCTAGGACACCGTGGGATTTATAATTGAGAAATCGGTGCAGCCGCGTGTACGCCATGTTTGATAGATCCGAAAAGTCTCTAAATATTTTCGGCGTACGCGGCAGTCCGCCTTTTTCTCTTTTTCAGCGTACGCCATCTTTTACATCTGAATTTACACCCTTTTTGATAAATGAGGCCCTGTCGTTTCTTCTCGTCTTGACTTTTGGGCAGAATAATGTGAAAGAATCTTCAGGAGCAAAATGCAGTTAAACCAAATTTATTGAGCACGCCAAACAGGTCAGATTTTCGGCAGTATTCCAGTTCTTTACTTGGTGGCGAGTTTATATACTTGGCTTCAGGCCAGGTCTCACATGACAAACAAATTTGCATACAAGGGAGGTACATTTAACACAGATCTGGTCAACTTGTCTTGTAATTGGTCAATAGGTCACTGGGCTCTGCCCCCCTCCGGACATGGGGGCAGTCTTGGGGTTCTTCCTGTGTCCTGCTTTGATCACGTTTCAACTGTAGACTTCCTGACTTCTTCTTCAGAGGTGTTATCTTTATTGTCTTCAGGGACAAAGGAATGTTGACTCAGGACAGGACATATGTTGTCATCTAGATGTTAAACTACTTAAGTTAACAAAGTTCCTACTGAATTGAAGTTTATTCATTGTTCTTAGTAAATGGATTACTACATGAGAGTAATCCAAATGTATTGATGTAATACAGTATAAAAATATACTACAGCCCCAAGAGTGCTGACGATTTAGTTAACATTGCAACCGGCAGTTTGAAATGCACCCTCCAACCATCAGCAGTCTAGTTTTCGGAATAGCGGACCCCTTTTTATTGTCGGAGTAGCGGACCTTTTGCCAAAAGGCTTGGGGGCTGCTATTCCAATGAATGGAAATCAATCTTGATAGCTTTTTTCTTTTAAACAACGTAGGTCTGTAAACCTAAAGGATAATGGAAAAATAATAGCCTTTTTCCTTAATTATAAGAACATAAGAAGAATTATTACAAACATGTAATACGATTATCTAGGTAAACTAGCCATTTCTGACAATACGATTGGTTGTTGCGGGAGGGATCCCAGCGCGTGTGGTGTGTGTGGGCGAGCGAGGGAGAGAGGGCGACAGGACGTGAAGGCAGCAAAAAAGGTTCTCTCTTCTCGTGAGCTGAGCTCGCTTCCTTGTCAACACAATAATTCCCCAAATGACCAGAAAAAGTCGCTAGATTTGTCGCTAGTCGCTTTTCATTTAGTAAGTCGCCAGGGGGGTCTGGAAAGTCGCTAAATCTAGCGACAAAGTCGCTAAGTTACACGTAGCCGGGGATCTGGGAAAACGGTGATATTTATCTGCGTTTACCTGTCGTTTACACGTAAATGGATGTTTTAACCCACTGAAAACGAATGTTTTAAAAACTCCGGCCCAAAGTGGAGATTTAGGTTTTTTCGTTTGCATATAAACAGAGGAAGACGAAGATTTACGTCATGTATGCGACAGAAAATGCATTGCATTTTTCTTAAGCGAAGGCTCTGGGAAACAGCTCCACCCAAGGTACATCGAAAGCCCTCCTTGGAGCCGAAGCGCTGTTTCCCAGAGCCTTCTTAGCCAAGGTATACCATAGCCAAGGGATACGTTACGAAGGGCGGTCGGAACCCATTGTAAGCTGTCCCTTGGCGATGCGCTCCGTTCATCCCGTTATAGTTTTAGCTCGATTAGAGCAAAATTAAACTTTTAAAAAGGAGAGTTGCAATACAGCGCACATCTACCTATCCTACCTGCGCGAATCACATCATTAGTGTACACAAAATACAATGAACTTGAATGATGAAAATAATGTTATGGAGCCAACAGAACACATAATGGAAATGTTGTTTTTACTACTTTTATTGAGGCAAACTACATATAGGGACTGTCCATAGCCTAATATAATCCACTCTGTGAACAACAACATTTTCTTATGTAAAGGGATAATTAGATGACATGGCTTGTCTGGCTGTCTTCATACTATGTCAGATAGCCTACCGACAGATATCCTGGCGAATTGATTCACCCACTTAGACCCACAGTAGGGTAGCCACAGGTGGAATTGATCTCATCAATTAGAGTTCCCTTCTATTTAAGTGTGTCACAAGCAACTCGAGCTTCAGGTAGACATCATGGCTGCATTGCAACGGATCATTGTGCTCAACCAAAGGAACCAATGGCGACGCCGTCCGCGTAGCGATTTGGTTCATGTGAACCATCACATTCGCACAAACTTCTGCCCTCTGGATGTCCTCTCAGACCGTGCCATCGTAGCCAAGTATCGGCTGCCACGTGCGGAAATCCAGAGTCTGCTGGAGATTGTGCGACCCCACATCACCAGGGCCACCATGTGCAACTTCGCCCTCAGCCCTGAGGTACAGCTCCTGGCAGCCATACGGTTCTAAGCCGTGGGCAGTTTCCTGGAGGTGGTGGGAGATGGACTGGGGCTGAGTAAGGCTTCCGTGTCCCGGAGCGTGGAGGCTGTCACCAATGTCGTCGTGCGTCATGCGCGCATGCGACGAGGGAGGACACACTGGCACGACACCAGGCGTTCCACGCCGTGGCGGGCATCCCCCAGGTGATTGGCCTCGTGGATGGTACCCTGATCCCTGTCACCAACCCATCCATGTGGGACCAGGCCTTCGTCTGCCGTAAGGGGTACCCGGCCTTAAACACCCAAGTGGTAGTGGACCACAACGGGCTGTTTATGGACGTCGTGGCCAGGCAGCACCCACGACAGGTTAATCTGGGCCAACTCGGGTGTGAGACAGAAGGCTGCCAGAGGGGAGTATGGTAGGGGTGTGTTCCTTGGGGACAGTGGGTACCCTCTCCGAATCCACCTCATCTTTTATATTTTGTTTTACTACTGAATTATCTCTCACCATTTCTCTCTTGCGCTCTCTGTCCATCTCTTTCAGTACTATGCCTAATGGTCTGTGTCCTACTTGTCTGTGTATTTGTCTTTGTTACAGCGTGTGATGTGAGCACTGCAGCTGTCCTATCAGTGTCCAAACGCCGGAGGACAATTCAGCCGGAGTCATCATTCATCCACTTCATCTGACAGTATGCACACCCTCAGTTGCAAAACATGCAGTTTTTCAACGTCAGTGTTGCATGTGTTCACCACACATGTAAAAGTACATAGGAATGTGGCCAATCATTCCTTTGCGTGTGGTGAACCTGAGTGCCCTTGCACTTTAAAAAAATGTTCAGTCTTTACTTCCATTGTAGACCAGTGAGAGCCTGCTGAAAAACTGCAGCTAGCTCAATGGGGTCAGGGAAGAATTTTTACAGCTCGATTGATTGATTGAATGCTGGAAAGATCAGTGAAACGATGGTCTCTATGTCCAAAATGCAAATCCAGTCTAAGGTCCAAAATGTTCTAAGTGAATCCCATAAAAAATGTATGCATTGTTTTTTACTGTTCATTTTAAAAGAAAATTAAATCTAACTGATTATATATACACACTAAGAAAATGAATGACATGTTAATTGTTTCTAAATTATTTTAATACATATTTTTTATTAAGAATATTGTTTGGATTGCCTTTTGATTAATGTTATTCTGATGTGTAGTAATATTACACTATTAGTAACTGGAGAATATTACAGAATTTAAATAGTATGTCATTAGTAATCATTATTAACTATTAGTAATTGTTTTATTTGTAATATTTTGTAGTAGTACCAATAGTTATATGACTGGGAATTAAAGTACAATACAATATTATAAAATACAGTAGGAATAGAGAAAATACAGTAAAAACAGACAACATAGTCCATTAACCCCCTGGGGTCCAAGCCAAAAATTCCCAACATTCCATTTTGTATTTTGAATATGAACTCATGATACAAAAACATGTGTGGTGTGTTCATATTACATCACACATCAAAATACTATATACCATATTGAAGAGGACAATTAGGGCTTTTAAATTATCTAAATATATGTATGATTATATAAGGATTGATTATTGGTTATGAGTCATATTTCATAGACAAATATTAATATTTGTAATATTTTCCGCCTAACTTCATCAAACAACAGCATTTTCCACCATTTTCCTTACATGATGGAAGGAAATTAGCAGGGTATCAAATGTAGACATTTCTGTGTGCTATCTAGAACAGCAGACAGATTAGAAATATCATATATTGTTCAGAAGATATGGCCATTATAGTGATGAATGGGAAGCGGGGGAAAAACAAGATTTGGAATTCTCGTTTTGAGTCTCAAACAGGCCACTTGGACTGATTGTGTTGTTTTGGCTGTAAACATGTCAGATAATGTCCTACATGAAAAAAGTATAACCATATTGAAGAGTACAGTTAGGGCTTTCAAAGGATATAATATATGTATGATTATGTGAGTATTGATGATTGGTTATGAATCATATTTCAAAGAAAAATATTAATTTGTGCTATCCTCGCCTAGCTATTGTTAGTTATAAGTCCTAAAATCCTATTTTGAACTAGCAAGTGTTATATACAATTTTCTTCAGGACAAAAAGGTGCTGTAAGGTATGTTATCAGAAACCACTGTCTGAAACAATATATACCAAAATAGCCACAAAAGCCAATAAAAAGATCACAAAATGGTTAGATTTAACTTTTTTTTATTTCAAGCTGCTCAATCAAACAAAAACAAAAACAGCTACTCTCCTACCCCATCTACTCTACTTGCATCTTCTGTATTTCCCTCTTGTTTTATGTTCCACCTCCTCCGTTTATCTCCAAGGGAACATTCCCATCTCCTACTCTCATCTCCTCCTTTTCCTCTCTCGCCTTCCCCTCTTCGCTGTGTGCTCCTTATTACATTTCTCCACTGCGCTGCCCTGTCTTCTCTCGTCTCCTCCCTGTCTCTCTCGCCTTTTTCACACCTCTGTCTATGTGCTCCTGTTTCAATTTCTCCACTGTGCTGCCCCGTCCTCTCCTGCCTCCTCTTTGGTCTCCTCTCTGCCTCTCTTACCTCCCCCTCTCCGTTATCTGTGGAGGAACCTGTTCATGACATGCTGTGCCAGGTCTCAAAGCAGTTCCTGTCCAGGATGAGGCAAAGAGCCACCCCACACTCCTTGCACTTCCAGGGAGTGGCTTGATATTTGTTGTTTGCATCTTTGCAAACGACACAGCTTCTTCGTCCCTGGGAGGCCTTCTCACTGGAGTCTGCTGTCTGGCATATGGCCACAGGGATGTGACCATGCTCTGCCTGGGGAGGAGGGGCTTTGATGCTGACGCCACAAAGCTGGGCTGTCAGCTCCTCTTTGAAGGCCCGGTGGGTCATGGGCTGCTCCTGTCTTTCCTCACACAGCTCCTTGTGTAGGAGGTAGCTGTTGGTAGCTGCAATGTCAAGGAAGTGGTAGAGGAGAGTCCGGTACCACTTCATCCCCTTGTGATGGACAGTGTAATATTGGATGAGCTGATCCGACAGGTCCACACCCCCCATGTGCTGATTGTATTCCAGCACAGGGGTAGGGCATGGGATGGAAACTGTGGACCAGCTCCTGTCCCGGTTCCGCACTCTCCGCTGCACAGTGCCTCCGATGTTGGCAGGGAGGACTGTGGAGCACACTGCCACCTCACGCGTGTCCATCCACTTGACAAAGGTGAGGGGACCATCTCGGATCCACCTGATGGTTCCTCTGGCATCCTTCTTTGACAGGGCATTGCTGACTGTGCGAGGACACTCCCTTCTGTTTTCCCTGTATGTCCCTGTTGCGCCGATGTTCATGGCATACAGGTCTCTGAACAGTCTCGGGCTGGTGTAGAAGTTATCTACGAAGATATGGTAGCCCGTCCCGAGATATCCAGGCCTGATCAGGGACATAACAGAGTCGTAGGCCAGCCCCGTGCCCGAGGGGAACTCCATCTTGCCGGTGTACACAGAGAAGTCCACAGTGAAACCATTACTCGCGTCAGCCAACACAAACAGTTTGAAACCCCATTTGGTTGGCTTAGCTTTCATGTACTGGGTCATCCCTGTGTTGGCTTTCCTGGCGACCATCCTCTCATCGATCGACAGGTTCCGGCGTGGGTGGTAAAACGCCTTGCAGCCCGAGGTGATGACATCCAGAAGGGGTCTCAGTCGGAACAACCGGTCATGTTCTGGTGTCCCCTTCTTTCCGTCGTTGACCACATCCTCGTCTGGGTCGCTCATGTGGATGTTCCATGAGATGCTGCGGAACCTGTCTCTCGACATGACCGTGGGCGGGAATGCCACCGTAAAGATGGAGTTTAGGCGCCAGTAGGACTGGATGTCCGATAGCTTGACCAAGGCCATATAGAAGAGGAGGCCGAGGAACTTGTAGAGCTCCTCAACAGTCACGTCCTGCCAGGTATATTTTTTTCCCATGCCGATGTTCTTGGCTGCCCGTTTGTTTGTGTTCCTAGAGAGGGCTCTCACCACCTCTGTAGGGAAGTACAATTTGAAGAGGTCCAGTGGTGTGTACCTGAAGTCCCGATTTAGTTGGTGTCCGGGAGCTCTAGTTGGCAGGAAGCGTTTCTGTTGGGGAGCCACGTCCTCATTTGCCTCAGTCCTCCAAGAGAGTTCTGGCTGTGGGGGAGCCCTTCCTCTGTGGCTTCGCTCTTCCTCAGACTCAACTGTCTCCTCTCCTCCTCTCTCATCTCCTCCTCTTCCTCCCTGACTCTCTTGCTGCCTTCTCTCTGCAATCAGCGTTCTCCTTTCCCTTCTCCCTGGTGTTACTCCTTCCTCAACTGTCTCCTCTCCTCCTCTCTCGTCTCCTCCTCTTCCTCCCTGTCTCTCTTGCCGCCTTCTCTCTACTGTTAGCGTTCTCATTCTTCCTACCTCTTCCTCTGACTCTGTTGTCTCATTGTCACTGTGACACACAAAAGAATAGGCCTACATCAGCATTCATATTCACTGTAAGAGTAGACCTAAGTCTAGTTTCATATTCACTGTAATACATAAAAATGCAGACATAAGTATAGGCTTACTTACACATTATCATCCTGTTGTCTCCTCTTTTCTCCTCTCCTCTCCTGTCCTCTCCCTTCCCCTGTCTCCTCTTCTCCTCTCTCAGCTCCTCCCTGTCTCTCTTGCCTCCAAGTCTCCTGCCTTCTCCTCTGCTCATTTCTTCTCCTTGTCTCTCCCGTTTCCTTTCCTCCCCTCTGTTCTCTCTCCTCTACATATTCACTGTAAACAACAACATATACATACACTGTTAGCTAGGCTATATCACAATACAGAATCATAGTAAGCAACACTAGTATACTGTGTAGGCTAGCTATATACACTGTTAGCTATATCACAATACAGAATCATAGTAGACAACACTAGTATACTCTACTGTGTAGGCTAGCTAGCTAATGTTAGCTAGAAAACTGCAGTGCACTCAAATGATTGAGGCGCCGTCTAGCGTCATGTTTTTATGAGGCGCGAAATAAAAGGCGCTCTTTGACATCAGGAGGCTTGCTGTTTTAGCAGCTTGTCAGGCTTACTATTTGTAGACAGTTGTATACAGAGGAAATAGGAATATGAATAAAATCGACAACTGAATATACCAGACTAGGCTAGGAAGGCAACTGTCTAGTGATGGTAAGCTTGACAAGCTGCTAAAATAGCGAGACTCCTGCCCTGAAGTGCGCTTCTTATTTTGTGCGCAAGACAGCAGCTTGCTAGCGCCAGCTAGCTAACTTTATCCACTACTATACCACAGACTAGGCTACTTACATGTCGTCCTCGACCGGATCCAGCCCTGCTTATAAGCAAGCTCGTCGTCTGTCAGGTAGCTTTCACCACCTGACTCCTCTCCATTCGGGAACAGTAGTTCCAATATTTCCTTCTCTGTGAGAAATTTCTTTGGCGGCATCGTTACAGGCAACAGATCTGTGGTCTGTTACTTACATGGTGTGTGAGAGAAATTGCCGGTGGTTTAGTAGATTTATAAATCATGGGGATAGACCATCATATACGAAAGATCAGGTTAGGCAATCCCTATTATCTAGTTGACGGGCAAGATAGGTTGCATTACAGAGGACGTGCCTTGTGTCAAACCTCTCTCGGATTGGCTTATGGATATAAACTCTTCTGATTGGTCTAGAAACACATGGGTGGGCTCGTTTTAAAGGTCTAAATGTTGGCTCCACACCACATTTTACCGCTAGTCTCTATGACAAACGGGCGCGATGTTATTAAACAAAACGTACCTCGATTCACTTTAAATTGTTTTCAAGTCGCCGGCGACTTGATAGACTCCAGGGGGTTAACAGAGTAGTCATCAGCACTCAGATTGAATGTGTGCACATGTGTAGCCCATGTTACCGAACTAATAGCCTATTGGAATATTGGGTTTCGGAGTAGCGGGGTGTCGGAGTAGCGCAATTTTCGGAATAGGGGGGTGTCGGAGTAGCGGTGTGTGTGTTATGACCCAGCTCGTAGTCGCAACAAAAAGGGGAGTCACACTACCAAAGCAAGCTGTTAAGAATATTAATAAGTGGCTACTTAAATCATACAAACAATAATCAACTAGTATGGGATGTGAATATCAGTACGTCAGTGGTGTAGTGTAATGTATGGATGCAAAGACAACAGTATAGTGAAGGTGGATGTTGTAAGGTGTAAACCAAAAGTCCAAATCAAAACTAAGGTGCTCCTGGAGAGAGAGAGAGAGAGAACTCTGCTTCTGGATGGCCCTTATACTCCAGGCACACCTACGCCAGGTGCACCTGATCAGGAGCCACTCCCAGACTCCACCTGCTGGACACAGAAGAAAAGACCCAGCCTATTCCCAACCCCCAGCCAGGGGACTGGGAGTCGTCACAGTAACTATTAGTAATTGTTTTATTTGTAATATTTTGTAGTAGTACCAATAGTAATATGACTGGGAATTACAGTACAATACAATATTATAAAATACAGGAGGAATAGAGAAAATACAGTAAAAACAGACAACATACAGTACATTAACAGAGTAGTCATTAGCACTCAGATTGAATGTGTGCACATGTGTAGCCCATGTTACCGAACTAATAGCCTATTGGAGTATTGGGTTTCGGAGTAGCGGGGTGTCGGAGTAACGTTACGGTGCCACCTCCGTCCTTGGTTACAGCCTCAACTGTTGCTAATTAGCTTGCGAACGTTACAAAGATTCAGTCAGCTAGTCAGATAGCTACTATTAGTATTAAAGGAGTAGTAAAGGGAAAATGCATGTTTAGCCATGTTTTAAGGTTACTGTTGATAATATACAATGGTTCAGATCAAAACGTTGACAAAACTAGCAGTTTTGAGTCTTATAATTGCTCTACCACCGTTTAGGTCATACAATGGATGTGGGTGGGCATCTTGAAAAATCTTTCAAAAACATATTAAACTCGATTTCTGAAAAACTGGGGCCCGTAGACCTTTCACTGGTCCGCAGTCATACGGATGAACTGGATAAAGCTGACTCCCTTGAAGAGCTGTGCGTACCCGGACAAGTCCCAGGCCATCAGGCACTTGAGAACGAGCGGGCTGAGAACATTTCGTCCATTTCAGAAACGCAGGGTTTGTCCATTAAGGATAGTTTTGTCCATCTGGGAGAAGCTTATCTGCATCTTGCAACCCATTAGGTTTCTTCTCAATCTCAATTGTGGGGTTTTCCTGTGAACCAAAGGGCATCAACATCTTGTCCCATGTTGTCTTTGGTGCCAACTTTAAAGCAGACTAGGTCACAAGTGTCTAGCTGTAGTGTAAAAGGTCATGAAACCAAATGGACATCCCATATGGACTTTCCTAAATTGACCTCTCATATCAAAGAAGAGTCTTACTGAGAGGAGAAGAAAAGAAGGAAGGAGAGAGGGGGATATCCATAAAAAGGCTCAAACCTAACATCACCACTTGTGAGCAAAATTGTTGCCAAAACAGAGTAGCATTAAATGTAGGGGGCAACTTGGTGAATTTGTGCAATAACTGGAGAAAGTAGTTTACAACTGCTTTCAGTATTTACTTCCCTGTGTAAATAACATAAAATATCCCTGGAAATGACAACAAACACATTCATTTATGCTTTAATGAATTAATGTTTTTATTGGAGAATTTTTTTGTTTGTTTATTTAATTTTTTGGGGGGGAGGAAGGGGCCCCATCTCTTCCCTGTGCGCCCGCTCCTGGCCATATCAAATTAAATCAGTTTATTGTTCATAGCACATTTCATGCACAGAAGCAACACAATGCACTTTACAAAGAGCAATGTGGGGATGGACATTGGGTATGTGGTAACTATCTCTGTAGTTCTTAATGATTGCGAAGTTTATCCCATAACTTAACACAATAAGCACTTAGCAGACCTTCTACTCCTTCCACACCAATTTCTCCTCCTTCTCCTCCCACCACTGGCCCCTCTCCTCCTCTCCTCCCTGTGCACCCGCTCCTGGCCACATCAAATTAAATCAGTTTATTGTTTATACCACATTTCATGCACAGAAGGAACACAATGCACTTACAGGGAGCAATTTGGGGATGAACATTGAGTATGTGTTAGCTATCCCTATAGTCCTCAATGGGATGTTTAATGGTATGACAGCACACCTACCTCTTCCTTCTCCACGTGCGGCATGGACGAGGTCCCGGAGCTCCAGGGCCTCGTTTATGATGCGCAGGGCCTCAAAACGTGTCCGTCCCCTCACCCTGAGGATGTAGCGACCATTGTTGTCTCTGCCACCATTTTCCTGGAGTTAGGAAGAGAAAGCTTTCAGATTTCATGTCACACAGGACTGATGCCAGTGCTTCACTAGGAACTTTTTATCAATTTGAAAGTCATGTGGTAAGCATTAACAGGCTAGTTGGGAGTTGAACAAAGACTCGCCATTTTTCAAAACTCCAACAAAACACTTTGAAGGGAGAAGAAAATATAATATATATACTTAAATTCAAGTGTTCACTATAGCGCCACCTAGGCATGCAGTACCCTGTGGCATGACCCATGCGATCATACAAGCCTGCAAAGTTTCAAACCTCTTGAGTTATTAACAAAAACCTTAGCATAGACTGTATTGCTTACTAGCAACAGTTGTCCCTTCAAACCACCGGTGCCATGCCATAATTCCGACATCCTATTATTACGACCACTCAATGTTCCGAAAATTAACCATTATTCCAGTGCCATGCCATAATTCTGACGTCTCATTGTTTCGACCGACCATATTAAACGTCCCATTACTCTGACCAATATCAATCTCTACCACTTGTCAGAAGAGGATAGATGTGGACACAGGGATCAGGCTAATTTACGAAACTGGACCCAGGAGTGGAGCTACCCTACTAACACAGTGGGTTGCAGCAACGTTGCACATAAGTTGTACTTAGGTAAGTTGCAACGTTACCATCAGTGGTCGAAAATAACTTTACCCTCCTAAGTCTAATTAGACTTTACTGCAGAAACATTGGCAACATGGGTCTCTGCAACGTCATTAAATAACGTGACAGTGACGTTGTATTACAGTCCTATTAGGCTAGCAATCGGGCTATCCCGTGACGTCACTGCTTGCTTGGTTCACAGTTGAAGTAGGCAGGATTCTTTGCCAAACTGCTCCTGTCTTATTTTTTTTTCTCGCTTATATCCTTCATATTGTACTGTATGTTGAGGTTAATAACTCATCTTAGAAATGTTATTGATTGTATATTTCCCTGTTTGTTATAAATTGAATGCTTTTTCATTAATTAAAAAAAAAAAGTAGGCAGCATTCTCTATCACTGCAACCCATGGTGGAAATGTGTGTGAGATTTGACACATGAATGCTCAATACAGATAAAAACAACAACCAATCACACTTCTGACCAAGTGAAATTATTGGAATGACCTGTCAAACTGCCTAATCAACCTGCACACAATTTGATGTTTCTTTTCTAATCTACTAACGGTTTATGCCCCCTTGCTGAAAACAGAGCTGGAGGGAGACATGGGCGGCAGCAGTGAGTAGACTAAACAAAGCGGAGAGCGCCGATTCGCCGGTAGAAGAAGACAGTCGATGCGCTGTGGATATAAAACATTTAAGTGTACAAATATGCCCTTTATTTGAAAGGTGGGGGACTACAAACTGTAGCGCTTTAGGAGAAAAGGCTTTCATCTTTCCAACGATGTGTTTACTTTGGTGAGTAACGAAACGATTTTGTCTGTAGAGTCGGACGACCGGGCCGATGAAGCGCTTTCATAGGCAAATTGCATTGAGAGTAACAGGGCGTTATACGTAGGATATCGCCCTGGACCAGGTCTAGGGGACCAACAAACACTTTTTTGTGTGGTGCGCACTTCATCTCTGGTAAGTTATCTAGCTAACGTCACCTCGGGGGTTTTTTTCTCATCAAATTACATTGATTTGACTGTTGGTTTAGCTATTTATTTGTTTACTTACCGGTAATATACGATTTAAGTAAACAGAAGTAACTCATAACCTGCACGCTAAACTAAGTTCAGGAATTGGAAGCCTAATGATAGCTAGCAAAGTCAAGGCCCGAACTTGGCTAACGTTTAGACAATATTGCAAATACTCCGACAAACTATTGCAAACCTTTTTCTGTTACTGCTGGCTTTGTGTTCGCCGCGAACATTTGCAGAAACATAAGCGAACGGCCTGAGCTGGTAGTTTGTGTTAGTTAAGGTTGCTCTAAAATGGCCGCTGGACTGAGGGAAATGTGAATTGTTTGTTTGACTCTGCTGAATTTGAGACTCAAATTGGGAGCTCGCTCGTGTCAGGCTTTCTAAGGCCATCACGAATCTTAGGCTACTATTACATAGGCAACAGTGAAGGCGAAGCCAAGATAATGCTTGATATATTTTCCATTTGTCTGGAAAGTGGGAGACTGAGAACGATGCCACCCACGAGGTAAGCGGGGTACCATAGACAACTAGAAAGTACATTTCCTGGAGAAAATGTGAGGTGGGCTAGCTGCTGCAGCTGTATGTAACAGCTACTGCTAGAACTACTATGGACCAGGCAATCTCCATGCACCCACCGGCGAAGACCGTGCGTCTCTAGCCCACTCAGGGGCTGAGTTGTGGGGTCTGTGGCGTGGACAGTGGCATGGTGGTGAGACTCCGCCCCCTCAGGTCAGAGCTGGTCGAGGACAGTGTACCCCTCTCCGGACCACCTACCCGCCCGCACCGGTGAAGACCATGTGTCTCTAGCCCAATCAGGGGCTGAGTTGTGGGGCCCGTGGCGTGGATAGTGGCGTGGGGGTGAGACTCCGCCCCCTCAGGTCAGAGCCAGTCAGGGACCGTGTAGCCCTCTGCGGGCCACCTACCTGACTCAACCGGTGAAGACCGTGTGTCTCTAGCCCACTCAGGGGCTGAGTTGTGGGGCCCGTGGCGTGGATAGTGGCGTGCTGGTTAGGCCCCGCCCCCTTGGGTCACAGCTAGTCGGGGACAGTACAGTGACCTCTGGGCAATTTCAATGCATCCACCAATGAAGACTGTGTCTCTAGCCCACTCAAGAGTTGAGTTGTGGGGCCCGTGGCGTGGATAGTGGCGTGGTGATGAGACGAGGTGAGAGGATGGAAGAAAGGATGGAAGGAAGGAAGGAAAG
This sequence comes from Borostomias antarcticus, assembly GCF_949987555.1. Classification (NCBI taxonomy): domain Eukaryota; kingdom Metazoa; phylum Chordata; class Actinopteri; order Stomiiformes; family Stomiidae; genus Borostomias; species Borostomias antarcticus. Next base: position 21,121,567 of record NC_140246.1, on the reverse strand, counting down.
AAGGAAGGGAAGGATGGAAGGAAGGAAAGAAAGGAGGAAGGAAGGATGGAAGGAAGGAAAGAAAGCAGGATGGAAGGAAGGGAAGGATGGATTGAAGGAAGGAAGGAAAGAAGGAAGGATGGAAGGAAAGAAGGATGGAAGGAAGGGATGGAAGGAAGGAACGATGGAAGAAAGGAAGGAAGGGAAGGAAAGAAAGAAAGAAAGAAAGAAGGAAGGGAAGGATGGAAGGAAAGCAAGGAAAGAAAGAAAGCAAGAAGGAAGGAAGGAAGGGATGGAAGGATGGAAGGAAGGAAAGAAGGAAGGAAGGAAAGGAAGGATGGAAGGAAGGAAAGGAAGGAAAGATGGAAGGAAGGAAGGATGGAAGGAAAGAAAGAAAGAAGGAAGGGAAGGAAGGAAGGAAGGAAGGATGGAAGGAAAGGAAGGAAAGGAAGTAAGGATGAAGGAAAGAAAGAAAGAAGGAAGGAAGGATGGAAGTAAGGGAAGGAAGGAAGGATGGAAGGAAGGAACGAAAGGAAGTAAGGATGGAAGGAAGGAAAGAAAGGAGGAAAGAAGGATGGAAGGAAAGAAAGAAGGATGGAAGGAAGGGAAGGATGGATTGAAGGAAGGAAGGATGGAAGGAAAGAAGGATGGAAGGAAGGGATGGAAGGAAGGAAGGAAAGAAAGAAGGAAGGGGAGGATGGAAGGAAGGAAAGCAAGGAAAGAAAGAAAGAAAGCAAGAAGGAAGGAAAGAAGGAAGGAAGGAAAGGAAGGAAAGATGGAAGGAAAGAAAGAAGGAAGGGAAGGAAGGATGGAAGGAAGGAAGGATGGAAGGAAAGGAAGGAAAGGAAGTAAGGATGAAGGAAAGAAAGAAAGAAGGAAGGATGGAAGGAAGGGAAGGATGGAAGGAAGGAACGAAAGGAAGGAAGGATGGAAGGAAGGAAAGAAAGGAGGAAAGAAGGATGGAAGGAAAGAAGGATGGAAGGGAAGGATGGATTGAAGGAAGGAAGGATGGAAGGAAGGAAGGAAAGAAGGATGGAAGGAAGGGATGGAAGGAAGGAAAGAAAGAAAGAAGGAAGGGGAGGATGGAAGGAAGGAAAGCAAGGAAAGAAAGCAAGAAGGAAGGATGGAAGGAAGGAAAGAAGGAAGGATGGAAGGAAGGAAAGGAAGGAAGGATGGAAGGAAGGAAAGAAAGAAGGAAGGAAGGATGGAAGGAAGGAAGGAAAGGAAGAATGGAAGGAAGGAAATAAAGAAAGAAGGATGGAAGTAAGGGAAGGAAGGAAAGGAAAGGAATGAAGGATCGAAGGAAAGGAAGAAAGAAGGAAGGAAGGATGGATGGATGGAAGGATGGATGGAAGGAAAGAAAGGAGGAAAGAAGGAAAGAGAAGGATGGAGGGAAGGAAGGATGGATGGAAGGATGGAAGGAAGGAAAGAAAGAAGGAAGGACGGAAGGAAGGAAGGAAGGGAAGGATGGAAGGAAGGATGGAAGGAAGGGAAGGATGGAAGGAAGGAAGGAAAGAAGGAAGGGAAGGATGGAAGGAAGGAAGGAAAGAAAGCAGGAAGGAAAGGAAGGATGGAAGGAAGGATGGAAGGAAGTAAGGAAGGAAAGAAGGATGGATGGAAGGAAGGAAGGAAGGAAGGAATGAATATGAATGCTACCACAGTAGTCAATAAAGGGTGCCTGTACAGAGAGCATGCACGTGTCCCCAAATTCAAATCCCAACTGACACTGAGCATCCTCTCATTCACTTCAATGGAAAGGCATGTTGGCTTCAGACAGCTCTCTCTCAAAAAGTATAAAGGTGCCAGCCGAGATTTTGACACCGTATGAATCCTGAGAAAATGCTGAACATTTTAGGCTATTATATGTCCGTATAGCTTAAACGCTGTAGGCATGGCGACAAGTTAGAAAAAGAGTAAAAATGCAAAATTAGCAGCTCAAAAGCTAGAATGTGTTGCCATACGTTTCAATGAGGAGCGCAGTTGCCGAACAAATTGTCATACAGCGAAAACTAAGTCACACTGCTTAGATACTTACATTGTACGAATCAGCACAGTTGTGTGAATGTTTTGATGTATAATATGTGTGTGAGCTTTCAAAACTGTAGGAGTGCCAGCAGTTTACAAAATGTGTGAATATTTTCAAAGCAACTGCTGCCACCACTCTAAAAACATAAAATTTCTGAACATTCCAAAAGCATTTCAAGCAGTTTCAATAGGACAAAAAAATGTTTTAAATGTTAAATTTCTTAAAAACTATAAAAAATATCAAAAATCTGAATGGATCCGTTCAAGAGCTGAACGTCATGAACATTTTAAAGTTTGAATGAAGTTTCTAGGACAAAGTATGAAGAACTAGTTAAGGTTCAAAAAAGCGGGGAGAATAATAATAACTAGAAAGTACATTTCCTGGAGAAAATGTGAGGTGGGCTAGCTGCTGCAGCTGTATGTAACAGCTACTGCTAGAAATACTACGGACCAGGCAATCTCCATGCACCCACCGGCGAAGACCGTGCGTCTCTAGCCCACTCAGGGGCTGAGTTGTGGGGTCTGTGGCGTGGACAGTGGCATGGTGGTGAGACTCCCCCCCTCAGGTCAGATCTGGTCGAGGACAGTGTACCCCTCTCCGGGCCACATACCCGCCCGCACCGGTGAAGACCATGTGTCTCTAGCCCAATCAGGGGCTGAGTTGTGGGGCCCGTGGCGTGGTGGTGAGACTCCGCCCCCTCAGGTCAGAGCTGGTCGAGGACAGTGTACCCCTCTCCGGGCCACCTATCCGCCCGCACCGGTGAAGACCATGTGTCTCTAGCCCACTCGGGCTGAGTTGTGGGGCCGTGGCGTGGATAGTGGCGTGGGGCTGAGACTCCCCCCCCTCAGGTCAGAGCCAGTCAGGGACAGTGTAGCCCTCTCCGGGCCACGTACCTGACTCAACCGGTGCAGACCGTGTGTCTCTAGCCCACTCAGGGGCTGAGTTGTGGGGCCCGTGGCGTGGATAGTGGCGTGCTGGTTAGGCCCCGCCCCCTTGGGTCACAGCTAGTCACGGACAGTACAGTGACCTCTGGGCAATTTCAATGCATCCACCAATGAAGACTGTGTCTCTAGCCCACTCAAGAGTTGAGTTGTGGGGCCCGTGGCGTGGATAGTGGCGTGGTGATGAGACTCCACCCCCTCAGGTCAGAGCCAGTCGGGGACAGTGTACCCCTCTCCGGGCCACCTACCTGACTCCACCATGAAGACCTCCGGGCAGTCTCCTTGCACCCACTGGTGAAGACTGTGTGTCTCTAGCTCAATCAGGGGCTGAGTTGTGGGGACTGTGGCGTGGTGGCGAGACCACCACGCCACCACGAAGAGAAAGAAAGAAAGAAAGAAAGAAGGATGGAAGGATGGAAGGAAGGAAGGAAGGAAGGAAGGAAGGAAGGATGGAAGGAAGGAAGGAAGGAAGGAAGGATGGATGGATGGATGGAAGGAAGGAAGGATGGATGGATGGAAGGATGGAAGGAAGGATGGAAGGAAGCAAGGATGGAAGGAAGGATGGATGGAAGGATGCAAGGAAGGAAGGAAGGAGGGAAGGAAGGATGGATGAAAGAAAGATACAAAGTAAGAAAGATGGATGGATGGATGAAAGAAAGAAAGAAAGAAAGAAGGATGGATGGATGGATGGATGGATGGATGAAAGAAAGAAAGAAAGAAAGAAAGAAAGAAAGAAAGAAAGAAAGAAAGAAGGATGGATGGATGGATGGATGGATGGATGAAAGAAAGAAAGAAAGAAAGAAAGAAAGAAAGAAAGAAAGAAAGAAAGATAGAAAGAAAGAAAGAAAGATAGAAAGAAGGATGGATGGATGGATGAAAGAAAGAAAGAAAAAGAAGGAAGGAAGGAAGGAAAGAAGGAAGGATGGAAGGAAGGAAGGAAGGAAGGAAGGAAGGAAAGGAAGGATGGAAGGAAGGAAGGAAGGAAAGGAAGGAAGGATGGATGGATGGATGGAAGGAAAGAAGGAAGGAAAGATGGATGGAAGGAAGGATGGATGGAAGGAAAGGAAAGGAAGGAAGGAAGGAAAGAAGGAAGGATGGAAGGAAGGATGGAAGGAAGGAAGGGAAGAAAGGAAGGATGGATGGAAGGAAGGAAGGAAAGAAGGATGGAAGGAAGGAAGTGAATGAATATGAATGCTACCACAATAGTCATAAAATGGTGCCTGTACAGAGAGCCTGCACGTGTCCCCAAATTCAAATCCCAACTGACACTGTGAGCATCCTCTCATTCACTTCAATGGAAAGGCATGTCCGATTCAGACAGCTCTCTCTCAAAAAGTATAAATGTCACAGCCTAGATATTGACACCGTAGGAATCCTGAGAAAATGCTGAACATTTTAGGATATGATATGTCCGTGTAGCTTAAAAACTGTAGGCATGGCGACGAGTTAGAAAAAGGGTAAAAATGCAAAATTAGCAGTGTGTGGGCCCATACGTTTCAATGGAGAGCGCAGTTGCCGAACAAATCGTCATACAGCGAAAACTATAAGTCACACGGCTTAGAGACTTACATTGTACGAATCAGCACAGTTATGGGAACGTTTCGATATATAATATGTGTATGAGCTGTTAAAACTGTAGGCATAGCGACAAGTTAGAAAAAGAGTAAAATGCAAAATTAGCAGCTCAAAAGCTAGAGTGTGTTGCCATACGTTTCAATGAGGAGCGCAGTTGCCGAACAAATCGTCATACAGCGAAAACTATAAGTCACACTGCTTAGATCAGTGGTTCTTAACCTGGGTTCGATCGAACCCCAGGGGTTCGGTGAGTCAGTCTCAGGGGTTCGGCGGAGGTCAAGACACACACCCGACTCATATGATTCGTGATGACACGCCCCGCTTGGCCATCATTGGCTGCAGGTGATCACGCTACATCGCTTGGCCTATCTGTGCTGCAGGGAATTTGGTGCGCTCAGTAGTCGACTTGTGACTGTCGTGATGGTACGTCGTGTGATTGTGAAAGGAACAGACTTTGTTGCGAAAATGACATGAGAGTGGCACTTGCCAAGGTCTGAACTGGTCTCTGAAAGGCAACAGCAGAAGTCACACTGATTTGCAGTAAATATTCATTATTATGCTTTTGTTTTTGTGTGAAAATCATGTTTTGATGGTTTTGTTCTTTGAACACAGTGATGTTGATGCACGGTTCATTTTGTGCACCAGTAAAATATATACCTACAGTATGTTTTGAATTTGAAAAAATCATATTTTATTTTTCCAATTAAGAAGGGTTCGGTGAATGCGCATATGGAACTGGTGGGGTTCAGTACCTCCAACAAGGTTAAGAACCACTGGCTTAGATACTTACATTGTACGAATCAGCACAGTTGTGTGAATGTTTTGATGTATAATATGTGTGTGAGCTTTCAAAACTGTAGGAGTGCCAGCAGTTTACAAAATGTGTGAATATTTTCAAAGCAACTGCTGCCACCACTCTAAAAACATAAAATTTCTGAACATTCCAAAAGCATTTCAAGCAGTTTCAATAGGACAAAAAATAGTTTTAAAAGTTAAATTTCTAAAAAACTATAACAAATATCAAAAATCTGAATGGATCCGTTTAAGAGCTGAACGTCATGAACATTTTAAAGTTTGAATGAGGTTTCTAGCACAAAGTATGAAGAACTAGTAGAGGTTCAAAAAAGCGGGGAGAATAATAATAATAATAACTAGAAAGTACATTTCCTGGAGAAAATGTGAGGTGGGCTAGCTGCTGCAGCTGTATGTAACAGCTACTGCTAGAAATACTATGGACCAGGCAATCTCCATGCACCCACTGGCGAAGACCGTGCGTCTCTAGCCCACTCAGGGGCTGAGTTGTGGGGTCTGTGGCGTGGACAGTGGCATGGTGGTGAGACTCCGCCCCCTCAGGTCAGAGCTGGTCGAGGACAGTGTACCCCTCTCCGGGCCACCTACCTGACTCCACCATGAAGACCTCCGGGCAGTCTCCTTGCACCCACTGGTGAAGACTGTGTGTCTCTAGCTCAATCAGGGGCTGAGTTGTGGGGTCTGTGGCGTGGTGGCGAGACCACCACGCCACCACGAAGAGAAAGAAAGAAAGGAAGAAAGAAAGAAGGATGGAAGGAAGGATGGAAGGAAGGAAGGAAGGAAGGATGGAAGGAAGGAAGGAAGGATGGAAGGAAGCAAGGATGGAAGGAAGCAAGGATGGAAGGAAGGATGGAGGGAAGGAAGGATGCAAGGAAGGAGGGAAGGAAGGATGGATGGATGAAAGAAAGAAACAAAGTAAGAAAGATGGATGGATGGATGAAAGAAAGAAAGAGAAGGATGGATGGAAGAAAGAAAAAGAAAGAAAGAAAGAAAGAAAGAAGGAAAGAAAGAAAGAAAGAAAGAAAGAAAGAAAGAGGGAAAGAAGGAAAGAAGGATGGATGGATGGATGGATGAAAGAAAGAAAGAAAGAAAGAACGATGGATGGATGAAAGAAAGAGAAAGAAAGAAGGATGGATGAAAGAAAGAAAGAAAGAAAGAAAGAAAGAAAGAAAGAGGGAAAGAAGGAAAGAAGGAAAGAAGGATGGATGGATGGATGAAAGAAAGAAAGAAAGAAAGAAAGAAAGAAAGAAAGAAAGAAAGAACGATGGATGGATGAAAGAAAGAGAAAGAAAGAAGGATGGATGAAAGAAAGAAAGAAAGAAAGAAAGAAAGAAAGAAAGAAAGAAAGAAAGAAAGAAAGAGAAAGAAGGAAGGATGGAAGGAAGGATGGAAGGAAGGATGGAAGGAAGGAAGGAAGGATGGAAGGATGGAAGGAAGGAAGGATGGAAGGAAGCAAGGATGGAAGGAAGCAAGGATGGAAGGAAGGATGGAAGGATGGAGGGAAGGAAGGATGCAAGGAAGGAGGGAAGGAAGGATGGATGGAAGGAAGGAAAGGAAGGAAGGAAGGAAGGAAGGAAGGATGGATGGATGGAAGGAAGGAAGGAAGGAAGGAAGGAAGGATGGAAGGAAGGAAGGAAGGAAGGAAGGAAAGAAGGAAGGAAAGATGGATGGAAAGAAGATGGAAGGATGGATGGAAGGAAGGAAAGGAAGAAAGGAAGGAAAGAAGGAAGGATGGATGGAAGGAAGGAAAGGAAGGAAGGAAGGAAGGAAGGAAGGATGGATGGATGGAAGGAAGGAAGGAAGGAAGGAAGGAAGGAAGGAAGGATGGAAGGAAGGAAGGAAAGAAGGAAGGAAAGATGGATGGAAAGAAGATGGAAGGATGGAAGGAAGGAAGGAAGGAAAGGAAGAAAGGAAGGAAAGAAGGAAGGATGGAATGAAGGATGGATGGATGGAAGGAAGGAAGGAAGGGAAGAAAGGATGGATGGAAGGAAGGAAGGAAAGAAAGAAGGAAGGAAGGAAGGAAAGGAAGGAAGGAAGGAAAGATGGATGGAAGGAAGGAAGGAAGGAATGAATATGAATGCTACCACAGTAGTCATAAAAGGGTGCCTGTACAGAGAGCATGCACGTGTCCCCAAATTCAAATCCCAACTGACACTGTGAGCATCCTCTCATTCACTTCAATGGAAAGGCATGTTGGATTCAGACAGCTCTCTCTCAAAAAGTATAAAGGTCACAGCCTAGATATTGACACCGTAGCAATCCTGAGAAAATGCTGAACATTTCAGGCTATGATATGTCCGTGTAGCTTAAAAACTGTAGGCATGGCGACGAGTTAGAAAAAGTGTAAAAATGCAAAATTAGCAGCTCAAAAGGTAGAGTGTGGGCCCATACGTTTCAATGGGGAGCACAGTTGCCGAACAAATCGTCATACCGTGAAAACTATAAGTCACACAGCTTAGATACTTATATTGTACGAATCAGCACAGTTGTGTGAATGTTTTGATGTATAATATGTGTGTGAGCTTTCAAAACTGTAGGAGTGCCAGCAGTTTACAAATTGTGTGAATATTTTCAAAGCAACAGCTGCCACCACTCTAAAAACATAATGATACTGAACATTCCACCAGCAGTTTCAATGGCACAAAAATGACTATTAAAAGTTAAATTACTAAAAAACTATAAAAAATATCAAAAATCTGAATACATCCGGGAAACAGCTAAAGACGATGAACATTTTAAAGTTTGAATGAAGTTTCTAGCACAAAGTATGAAGAAGTAGTTAAGGGCCAAAAAACTGGGGAGAATAATAATAACTAGAAAGTACATTTCCTGGAGAAAATGTGAGGTGGGCTAGCTGCTGCAGTTGTATGTAACAGCTACTGCTAGAACTACTACGGACAAGGCAATCTCCATGCACCCACCGGCGAAGACTGTGCGTCTCTAGCCCAATCAGGGGCTGAGTTGTGGGGTCTGTGGTGTGGACAGTGGCATGGTGGTGAGACTCCGCCCCCTCAGGTCAGAGCTGGTCGAGGACAGTGTACCCCTCTCCGGGCCACCTACCCGCCCGCACCGGTGAAGACCATGTGTCTCTAGCCTACTCAGGGGCTGAGTTGTGGGGCCATGGCGTGGATAGTGGCGTGGGGGTGAGACTCCGCCCCCTCAGGTCAGAGCCAGTCAGGGACAGTGTAGCCCTCTCCGGGCCACCTACCTGACTCAACCGGTGAAAACCGTGTCTCTAGCCCACTCAGGGGCTGAGTTGTGGGGCCCGTGGCGTGGATAGTGGCGTGCTGGTTAGGCCCCACCCCCTTGGGTCACAGCTAGTCGGGGACAGTACAGTGACCTCTGGGCAATTTCAATGCATCCACCAATGAAGACTGTGTCTCTAGCCCACTCAGGGGTTGAGTTGTGGGGCCCGTGGCATGGATAGTGGCGTGGTGATGAGACTCCACCCCCTCAGGTCAGAGCCAGTCAGGGACAGTGTACCCCTCTCCGGGCCACCTACCTGACTCCACCATGAAGACGTCCGGGCAGTCTCCTTGCACCCACTGGTGAAGACTGTGTGTCTCTAGCTCAATCAGGGGCTGAGTTGTGGGGTCTGTGGCGTGGTGGCGAGACCACCACGCCACCACGAAGAGAAAGAAAGAAAGAAAGAAAGAAAGAAAGAAGGATGGAAGGAAGGATGGAAGGATGGATGGAAGGAAGGATGAAAGGAAGGAAGGAAGGATGGAAGGAAGGAAGGAAGGAAGGATGGATGGAAGGAAGGAAGGAAGGAAGGATGGAAGGAAGGAAGCAAGGAAGGAAGGAAGGATGGAAGGATGGATGGAAGGATGCAAGGAAGGAAGGAAGGATGCAAGGAAGGAAGGAAGGATGGATGGATGAAAGAAAGCAGGATGGATGGAAGAAAGAAATAAAGAAAGAAGGATGGATGGATGAAAGAAAGAAAGAAAGAAAGAAAGTAAGAAAGAAGGATGGATGGATGGATGAAAGAAAGAAAAAAAGAAAGAAAGAAAGAAAGAAAGAAGGATGGATGGATGAAAGAAAGAAAGAGAAAGAAGGAAGGAAGGAAGGAAAGAAGGAAGGATGGAAGGAAGGAAGGAAGGAAGGAAGGAAGGAAGGAAAGAAGGAAGGATGGAAGGAAGGATGGAAGGAAGGAAGGAAGGAAGGAAGGAAGGAAGGAAGGAAAGATGGAAGGATGGATGGAAGGAAAGAAGGATGGATGGAAGGAAGGAAGGAAGGATGGAAGGAAGGATGGAAGGAAGGAAGGAAAGAAGGAAGGAAAGGAAGGAAAGGAAGAAAGGAAGGAAAGAAGGAAGGAAGGATGGAAGGAAGGATGGAAGGAAGGATGGATGGAAGGAAGGAAGGGAAGAAAGGATGGATGGAAGGAAGGAATGAATGAATATGAATACTACCACAATAGTCATAAAAGGGTGCCTGTACAGAGAGCATGCACGTGTCCCCAAATTCAAATCCCAACTGACACTGTGAGCATCCTCTCATTCACTTCAATGGAAAGGCATGTTGGCTTCAGACAGCTCTCTCTCAAAAAGTATAAATGTCACAGCCTAGATATTGACACCGTAGGAATCCTGAGAAAATGCTGAACATTTTAGGATATGATATGTCCATGTAGCTTAAAAACTGTAGGCATGGCGACGTGTTAGAAAAAGGCTAAAAATGCAAAATTAGCAGCTCAAAAGGTAGAGTGTGGGCCCATACGTTTCAATGGGGAGCGCAGTTGCCGAACAAATCGTCATACAGCGAAAACTACAAGTCACACGGCTTAGATACTTATATTGTACGAATCAGCACAGTTATGGGAACGTTTCGATATATAATATGTGTATGAGCTGTTAAAACTGTAGGCATAGCGACAAGTTAGAAAAAGAGTAAAAATGCAAAATTAGCAGCTCAAAAGCTAGAGTGTGTTGCCATACGTTTCAATGAGGAGCGCAGTTGCCGAACAAATCGTCATACAGCGAAAACTATAAGTCACACTGCTTAGATACTTACATTGTACGAATCAGCACAGTTGTGTGAATGTTTTGATGTATAATATGTGTGTGAGCTTTCAAAACTGTAGGAGTTCCAGCAGTTTACAAAATGTGTGAATATTTTCAAAGCAACTGCTGCCACCACTCTAAAAACATAAAATTTCTGAACATTCCAAAAGCATTTCAAGCAGTTTCAATAGGACAAAAAAATGTTTTAAAAGTTAAATTTCTTAAAAACTATAAAAAATATCAAAAATCTGAATGGATCCGTTCAAGAGCTGAACGTCATGAACATTTTAAAGTTTGAATGAAGTTTCTAGCACAAAGTATGAAGAACTAGTTAACGTCCAAAAAAGCGGGGAGAATAATAAAGAAAGAAAGAAAGAAATAGTGGGAATATCACAAGTTGGGCTAGCTTCTGCAAGCTAGCCCACCTAATAAAGAAAGAAAGAAAGAAATAGTGGGAATATCACAAGTTGGGCTAGCTTCTGCAAGCTAGCCCACCTAATAAAGAAATAGTGGGAATATCACAAGTTGGGCTAGCTTCTGCAAGCTAGCCCACCTAATTACTAGCATGCCCCCGGTGAAAATGCATGGGAAATACAGCTTTCGGAGTAGAGGGGCTATTTTCATTTTTGGAATAGCGGGACGTTTCCCAAAAGGGTGAAGGCCCGCTATTCCGAAAAATAGAAGTAAATTATCAGAATAGCAGGGTTTCCGAATAGCAGGCGGTCCCCGTTTGCAAGCTAACGTTAACCTTAGCTAGCTAGCCTACATTTTGGGGGTTACATGTCTTTATTACGAAGGTTCGCTATTCCGAAACACTGATTTTGAAATCCATAGTGTACTACAGCTTTTGATTATCGAGTTGCTTTATTGAATATTTATCTTTGTTGTGTGTTCAAACCAGCAGGTTTTCATGTGCATCTCGTTGCGATTCGGCCGCCCTGAGGTGCCTCCCGGAGCGCATTGTCAACATTATAAGGAAAAGCATGACGCGCATAAGCGAGAATAGAATAAGGTTATAATTATTATTGCCTATTGCAAGCAGTCTTGTTGTGAATATTTGGACTGGACTGGGCTTAAGAATAGCAGGCTACCTATTATTCTTCAATTATAGGTCTACTCTGTCTACTTTACATAGCATATAACAACAAACAAATGTAGGCTATTGGGCTACAATATTTCGTTTCTGTAGGCTATTCTATGTGCACTTTACCATCAATTCTAAGCACATAGGGCCTATACTTTAATAATAATAATATATGAATTAGTTCCTGCGCGCAAAAATGCTCTTTGATGGCCATGGGAGAGGAGCTAGGGCATTGGTAGGCCTACTGTATGTTCGTGACTGAGGATTGCCGTATTGCATATGTTATAGTGAAATGAAAATTGCCTCCGAAAGAGATCCAGGGGACTCATTTATCATTGAGGTACGCCTTTTTTTACACCTCTTTTTCCACGATGTCAGGCGTACATCTCTTCCCCCCCCACAGTGCGATCTATCAACCAAAAAGGGCGTATATTTAGTCACCTTTTTAGACTCTTTTCTATGCCATCTCCCGACTTGGCGTACAGATTTAGACAGGCTTTTACACCCTTTTTTTTTAACACAGCGAAAGTTTATAAACACAATCATTCAGCACAAACATATCTCAATGCAAGATCGTGTCCTCTTACCGGCTCATTAATGGTCCGATATGGATTTGTTCCCCAAACTTAACCAATGCGCTGTCCCAAACCATTCTGCGCAATATGTCACACACCTAATGCAGGCACTCCATCAAACGGAAATAATTGACCAATTAGATTGTCATTAATATGTGATCATGTGGACCCGTTTGCTGATCGGTAAGCATATAAATAACAGTCCCCGTGTGTAATGCGAGCCAAAATGAATCCGGCGCTACTCGGCCTACTGGCCGAGAGAACTCCAAAGAGGTGACGGCGATGGCGACTGCACCCACATATTGTTAAGGGCAACAATCAGTGAATGAATAAGTCTACTGTATGTGAATCACAAAAATGTGCACACTATAAATACCCAAATCATATGTGATGCCGATATGCTCATCACAAATGTAGTGGCACGGTCGCCTGGCTCCACACATGACTCATTCATCCTGGCGCACAGCAGGGTAGGGGCTAGACTGGAGGCAGGCGCTGCACCTGACAGCTGGCTTGTTGGTGAGTACATAATGCCAAGATAAAAGAAAAGTTTTTTTTCTTAACTTAATCTTTATTTGCATTTTCCATCCATACAACGACAATACAATAAAACAAAAAACATAATAACCCTCCCGGTCATGAGGGTTACCAGTGGGGCCAAAGGGCCCGCACTGAGGTCATGCGCCAGCTATGAAGACACAAACAAGTAAGGTTCACATTGTTACCATTTTATTGTCTGTTGGTGAGTGACTGTGTGAGTGCGTTTGTGAGTGAATGTGTGAGGTCCGTGAGTGTGGTAGTGAGTGACTGTGTGAGGTCTGTGACAGCATGTGTGAGGGAATGAAGTGCAGTGAGGATGTCCTGTTGGCTCTGGTGGTGTAGTGTGGTGACCTCCACCAACTGCTGCACAACTGCCCCAATCCCTTCTGCCATGTCCCTCTGGGCCTCCAGCACAGCATCTGAGAGGAAGCCCAGACGGACCCTTGAGGCAGGGACCGGGGCGCTGGAGGCGTGGGCGGTGCGGAAGGCCGGCGCACTGGAGAGGGAGGCACTGGAGGTGGAGGTTGCAACCGGCGGGGGCACGACCGTCAGGTCAAGGACAACTGCAGACTCCCCCTCCTCTGAGTCCCACTCCACGTCTGTCGGAGTCTGGGGAGACATTTTGTCTTTTTTGTTTTAGTTTGTCAACTTTATTTTTCATATTCTCTCTGCCATTCATTTGATATTTATTTCTGTTGGCAGCCAAATACATTTTTAAGTGTGATTTACCGGGTGATTTAGATGAGAATCTAAATCACCCTCACCATCTTAATGAGGGGAAAATGTTTAATGTGGTCCAACATTATGAAGTGATCATCTGTGTTATCGTTCCCTGTTTTTGGTCCTAAATCAATCATAGCCTACCACAGAATGTTTGGAATGTTTGCTTACCTCACAGCCACATAATACAGAATGTCTTTTTTAGTGATGCACGGTATCGATACTAGAAAAGTTCCCCGATACTCTGTCGTCAAAAACGGTACAATAACCAAATTAAGTATCGATACTTTACGAAAGACAGTGTTTTAATAAGAGCCGTATTTCTTTCATGCGACAGTGAAGCCGTGTTTGTTTGTAGGCTAATAGCGCTCTGATTCTCTCTCCCAAGATCCCCGAGTCACGGGGCAGTACAGTAGGACCCCACTCATCCGAACCCAAAGGGACCGCAGGTCGTTCGTATCTCTGAAATGTCCGGATGACTGAAACTGATGTAGAAATGCACCAAAATGCACCAAATTCAATAAGTGGTATACTTGTTTCATATAGACTCATAATAGACCAATAAATACCCTTAATTACTTGTGAAAATGCATCAAAATTGCAATCAAATAGCCAACTAAACTCGTATAGCCTAGCCTATAATAGACCTACAGTAGCCTATAATAAAATAACCTTATTTCCACTTGAGTGCGTGCTTTGATCAAATACAGTACTTTATTCTCAAATGAGGCTTACGCATTGATAGGCTACTGTATTCGCAGAACAACATGGTATAGCCTAAAAACAAGCCAACATTAGAACAATTAGAGCAAATTATAATCAATCAATAAATAAATGAAATGACAGACAAGTTGTCTTGTCTTAGGCTATTGTAGCCTAAAAGAAAGTCTCTAAAACAACAGATGTAGGCTAACGTGGCCTAGGCTGTAGGCTATTATTTAACAAATACAGTAGGTCTAGTATAGGCTAATCTACATGCCCACAACACGTCTGTGTTCCTGAAGTCCATTAACTGGGAACGAAAAATGACGATGCTCCTCTGCTTCAGGTTGCTGACGCGCTTTCTGGCTACCAAAGAATGCAGCTCTCGCGCAGCAGACTCGTTTGCGTTTTGCGCTCGACATTAAAGTAACAAAGAAATGAAACGTGACAGTAGGCTACAGCCTACAGGCAACATGTAGGTCTACATACAGTTCTGTTTTTATTCACAGTAGGGTACAGTACTGTAATGAAAATCCCACCAGTAACCAGATAGCAGGCAAAAAAACAAAACAAAAAAGTTTTTTTAAGCCCGTCAGGTAGACCGGGAGGTTCGGATCTCTGAAGTTCGGATGAGTGGGGTCCTACTGTATGTGTGTGTGTGGGTGCGCGCGCTCTCTCACTCTGCAGCGCAACAGTTTTAACTAGTCTAACTTGAGTTGGCTACAAGTACAAATGTTGACCGTCCACAACTTGTCGATAAAGCTGATGCGCGCAGCGAAATCTGGTATTATTTTGCTTACAGAGCCGACAGGGCAAGCCCACGGACATTACAAAGCCCAGCAGCAGATATACCAAACCCCCAAAATGACATCATCATCCCCTCCCAATAATCCTTATCTATTTATTCTCTCGATCCTCTCCCATCCCCCAGAACAGACACAGCTTCCACAGAAACCACCATCTATGACCGTACATGGGTCTCCCCCCTACACCTCACACATTTACCTGCTCAACACCCTAAGCACTGACCTGACATTCTAGTGTGCTGGGGTTTCTGCACATGGAGTGTGTGTGTGTGTTTGCTGTACATCTTTTGTTAATTTGTATGTGGGTGTGTGTTTGTGTGTGTGTTACAGTTAGGGTTGCAAAATTCTGGAAATATTCAAAGTTGGAAACTTTTCATGGGAATTAACGGGAATAAACTGGGATTTGGGGGGTTATTTATACCAACTGTATTTACCTTGTCATAAACAGACATAAATATAAACATTTTTTGTCATAAGCAGACATGCAGGCAAACATTCTTATACAAATTTAAAAATTGACATTTTTTGCTTAAAGGAGTAGTAAAGGGAAAATGCATGTTTAGCCCTGTTTTAAGGTTACTTATGATCATATACAATGGTTCAGATCAAAACATTGACAAAACTAGCACTTTTGAGAAAGTCTGATAATTGCTCTACCACCGTTTACGTCTTACAATGGATGTGGATGGGCACCTTGAAAAATCTTTCAAAAACATGTTAAACTCTTGAGTTTCTCACTTCCTGGTTTGGGTTTCAACATGTGACAGAATGGTGCCAATGTAGTGGTTTCATTTCCAATGTGAAGTGACACAGCTAGGATATGCCACTCAGAGAGAAGGCTTGTTAATGTATGTTTGATATTTCCTGATTGGAAATGTCCACTCTGCATGTGTAATAGTAGAGCAGTACTGCTGCCTGGTCTCTTCTGGAATCTTTAGACATAAATACATAATTAGCCGGGGGGGTGAGGGCACGGGTTATGTTCATGCTATAGTCAGTAAATAAATAATCCCTAGAGACAGCGGCGGGGGTCGCGGAGGCCACCGGAACACTGGCGGGCGCTTTTCCCGCATGAGTCTTCTTCCTGGTGCTTGCATCATGGTCCTGGGGGTCGTGGTCATGGGGCTCATCTCGAGTGTTCTAGTCTCAGTCACTGTCGAAGCGCTTCTGGGCTCAAGAGGACTCGCACTGGGAATTGTCATACTGGGACACTAATAGCAGTCAACGTCGTCGCAGTGGGGGCCTTTATAGTGGGCGCGCCGGAGAGTCCCATCCACACTGAGGTGAGCCTGAGGGGGCGTGTCCTCACGGGGGCGAGCCTGATGGAGCAGGTTGGCATGGAAGCGGTTGCCACGGCAGCCTGGCCTCTCGGGGCGCGGGCATTGGGGGCGTTGGTGCCGCAGCGCTGGGGGGGGCTGGGAACAACGCTGCTGTTGTGGGGCGTGCGCTGAGCGTCCCGGTCTGCCTCTCCAACACCGGACCAGACCTCCACCTCTGACCAGCCCTCCACCTCTGATCTCCACCTCTGACCAGACCTCCACCTCTGATCTCCACCTCTGACCAGCGCTCCACCTCTGATCTCCACCTCTGACCAGACCTCCACCTCTGATCTCCACCTCTGACCTCCACCTCTGACCAGACCTCCACCTCTGACCAGCCCTCCACCTCTGACCAGACCTCCACCTCTGACCAGCGCTCCACCTCTGATCTCCACCTCTGACCAGACCTCCACCTCTGACCAGCCCTCCACCTCTGATCTCCCCCTCTGACCAGACCTCCACCTCTGACCAGACCTCCACCTCTGACCAGACCTCCACCTCTGACCAGACCTCCACCTCTGACCTCCACCTCTGACTAGCCCTCCACCTCCATCTCTGACCAGACCTCCACCTCTGACCAGACCTCCACCCCAGCGCGCTCTCGCTGATTTGCTCCTCTGCTACAAGAGCCAGCCAGACCTGCTGTTCGTCGCCAGATCGTAGCCAAATGTTAACGGGACAGTCGAGCTCCTTGAGTGTGATCTTTACTAGCCTGCTTTGTCTTGTCAAACCCAGCCTTACCCTGTTTGTGTCTTCCCCAGGATGTTGTTCCCTCGGACCCTCTCCCTCTCTCAGCTCCTCTTGTGTTCCCACGGACCTCTGCCCTGCCCGCGTGTCCACAGACCCTCCAGAACCCCCTCGAGCCACCCCCAAAACCCCTGGACCCCCTCGGATTGACCTCCTGGTACCGCTCACACCTCCTCCCACGGAACTCCCATCGGATCTCGGACCGGACTCATTGACAGACGCACGCACATTCAAACAACACCTGTCCCGCCAACTGTTACCACACACAGTCCTGACATAACACCTTACACATAGCTAATTACACATCCCATATTCACAACTACAAGCGCACCATTCACTCTACCGCACTTCCCCTAAACCTGTGAATAAGGACCCCCTGCTCTGGCCGCCTCTTTGGCCCCGCGGGTCAGACTTCTGACAGCTACGCACGGCCGGAGAGCCTCCACACAGAGATGAGGGGAGAGAGTCCTAGCTACCTGGCTGAGAGAGAGAGAGAGAGAGAGAGAGAGAGAGAGAGAGAGAGGGGAGCCCAGGTGGGGGGTTGTCATTCTTCTGATTGTCAGTCATGACTGTTTTCCCTTTACCTACTAACCATCCTCTCTGTAGGACAATGAACATCCACATGGTAACTAAATGTGATTGTAAAACTAAAAATGTAAAATAAAATACTATAAATGAACCTATAAATGAACTATTCCGATTTTATTTGTGGGTATCCTGTAGTTAATTGCTGGGCTTTGGGCTTACTACCGGAGTAGACTGTCAGATATAGCAGGGATATTACCCCTCTCCTTTGCCAATCTCTTTTCTCTGTCCTCTGTTCCTTCCCTTCGACACATAACAATTACGTAGTTAGTTTGGGTTCTACTGCGTTAGCAACACTGACATTGGAATCAGGGGAGGAGGGATGGAGAGGAGGAGGAGGAGAGAGAGACGGTCTGACTGCATTGGAAAGAAATAAGAATAATTTGAGGACAACAGGCCGGATTTTATTGTCTGATCAAGACTTTCCACCCTACAACTAAGAGGTAAAGGGATATGTTTACATGTTGAATGTGTCTAACGAAATTAAGGGAAACTGTTTTGTTTACTAAAACATGTTGAAGTCTTGGAAGGAAGGCAAGTGGACAACGCTTTGATGAAGACAAGCCTGCTGCATCTTGAGAATGTAATGTTGTTTTATTTATAATTCATAAAAACCTCATGAAGTAAACCAGTGAAAGGATATTTTGGTTATAGGTAACTTATAGGTAAACATCAATTTCACTGCATGCTGAGGTGACTGACAATGGTATCCGTAAATGGGATATACCCGTCTGTGATAGGCTACGAAGTTCACAGTTCGTCTTGTGCTCATCAATGATTTGTTGCTGTAAAAGGAAGACAACTATTGTATGACATGTTGCTCTGTGAGACTGCGAGGTTTGCCATGGAAACGGCAGACGACAGTAACACACAGACGTGCCTGGGATCGGGCAGGAGGACAATCTTAAACCGTCGCAAATGTTTTATTTTTTTTAAACTGCATTACGATGACGTGGATATTTCCGTTCGTACCGTTATAAGATCTTGTCAGAGTCAGATGCATTGACGGACGAAGACTGCAAGAGGACGATCCACTTCAAGAAGCTTCAGCGCTTTCAAGCTATACGTTACCCAAACTGTCAGTGTACTCCACATAGGACTGCTTTTGTTCCTTTTAAATCGCAAATGTGTATTTGATATGAATTATTGTCCACATTGCATCGCGAAATTATCCCCAAGACTAGATTTGACAGTCGTGCCACAACATTTCTGAACAGAGAAGTTCCTTGCGCGCATCGGGAATACCAACGCGTATTTTGGAGAACAGTGTTATAACCTACTTCAAGAACGAAAGGACTACCGATACCTTCGTTGAATGTTTCTGACTCCATAATGTCGCTGAATCGTGTATACACAGACACAGAGCAGCCTGCAGAGTATTCTGGAGAATGTTCTGTCACGGTACCGTCCGACACCGAGCGTGGAGCAGGTCGGACACACGAGGTGACCGTGTTCAAATCCGGCTGCTGCCTGTGCCTGCCGCGCGCATGCGCCTCACCTTCTCCCCGAGTCCCTGGAGCGGCTCTATCAGTCATACCTCCGGAGACAGCGACAGGAGACCCTCCTCGTGCTGGTGATATTCGCCGTGCTTTTCAACAGCTACATCATCGTCATTTGCGCGGTGGTGTACACCGAGGACAAGCTGGCGATGGTCGTGGTCGCGGCCGTGGGGCTGGCCGCGGATATTGCACTTTACGCACTGTGCCGGCTGGACAGGCTCCCCGCGGCGCGGTCCCGTACATCCTCTGGCTGATGATTGCCGTGCACGTGCTGTGCTACCTGGGTCTGAACCACCGGTTCCCCCAGGGGAGCGACGCCGTGGGCTGGTAGGCTTTCTTCAGCTTCTCCTGCTTCCTGACGCTGGCCCTGGTGCCCCTGCTGCTGCTCACCGCCCTCTCGTGCGGGATACACACCCTGGTTCTGGGGATCACCGTCCCGCAGAGTCCAGGACAACCTGCAGGGCAGCATGCTGGCCAGACAGGGAGGACTGGCTCCACTTGGTTCCGCATGGCCAATGCGGGAGAGAGGTAAAAACGTATGGAGGTGAGAGTAATCAGCTGTGTATTTGTGGATGTGGGTAGTCTACAGGTGCAGGAGAGGTGGATGTTGTAGTCTACAGGTGATGTAGAGGAGGTGGATGTTGTAGTCTACAGGTGATGTAGAGGAGGTGGATGTTGTAGTCTACAGGTGATGTAGAGGAGGTGTTGTAGTCTACAGGTGATGTAGAGGAGGTGTTGTAGTCTACAGGTGATGTAGAGTGTAGCGATACTCACTTATAACTACGAAGAATGACACAGAGAGCAGGTGTATAGTTTGTGTCTTTAGTTAACTCGCGCCAAGCTCCTCACACATGCGCAGCAGCTCCCTATCAGTACTAACATAACTTGTTCACGTATACCATCACCTGACATAGAGGAGGCTCTGTTGTAGTCTACAGGTGATGTAGAGGAGGTGATGTTGTAGTCTACAGGTGATGTAGAGGAGGTGATGTTGTAGTCTACAGGTGATGTAGAGGAGGTGATGTTGTAGTCTACAGGTGATGTAGAGGAGGTGCTGTTGTAGTCTACAGGTGATGTAGAGGAGGTGATGTTGTAGTCTACAGGTGATGTAGAGGAGGTGATGTTGTAGTCTACAGGTGATGTAGAGGTGATGTTGTAGTCTACAGGTGATGTAGAGGTGATGTTGTAGTCTACAGGTGATGTAGAGGAGGTGATGTTGTAGTCTACAGGTGATGTAGAGGTGATGTTGTAGTCTACAGGTGATGTAGAGGTGATGTTGTAGTCTACAGGTGATGTAGAGGAGGTGATGTTGTAGTCTACAGGTGATGTAGAGGAGGTGATGTTGTAGTCTACAGGTGATGTAGAGGAGGTGATGTTGTAGTCTACAGGTGATGTAGAGGAGGTGCTGTTGTAGTCTACAGGTGATGTAGAGGTGATGTTGTAGTCTACAGGTGATGTAGAGGAGGGGATGTTGTAGTCTACAGGTGATGTAGAGGAGGGGATGTTGTAGTCTACAGGTGATGTAGAGGAGGTGATGTTGTAGTCTACAGGTGATGTAGAGGAGGGGATGTTGTAGTCTACAGGTGATGTAGAGGTGATGTTGTAGTCTACAGGTGATATAGAGGAGGTGATGTTGTAGTCTACAGTTGATGTAGAGGAGGTGATGTTGTAGTCTACAGGTGATGTAGAGGTGATGTTGTAGTCTACAGGTGATGTAGAGGTGATGCTGTAGTCTACAGGTGATGTAGAGGAGGTGATGTTGTAGTCTACAGGTGATGTAGAGGAGGTGCTGTTTTAGTCTACAGGTGATGTAGAGTTGATGTTGTAGTCTACAGGTGATGTAGAGGAGGTGATGTTGTAGTCTACAGGTGATCTTATGTAGAGGAGGTGATGTTGTAGTCTACAGGTGATGTAGCGGTGATGTTGTAGTCTACAGGTGATGTAGAGGTGATGTTGTAGTCTACAGGTGATGTAGAGGAGGTGCTGTTGTAGTCTACAGGTGATGTAGAGGAGGTGCTGTTGTAGTCTACAGGTGATGTAGAGGAGATTATGTTGTAGTCTACAGGTGATGTAGAGGAGGTGATGTTGTAGTCTACAGGTGATGTAGAGGAGGTGCTGTTGTAGTCTACAGGTGATGTAGAGGAGGTGATGTTGTAGTCTACAGGTGTTGTAGAGGTGATGTTGTAGTCTACAGATGATGTAGAGGAGGTGCTGTTGTAGTCTACAGGTGATGTAGAGGTGATGTTGTAGTCTACAGGTGATGTAGAGGAGGTGCTGTTGTAGTCTACAGGTGATGTAGAGGAGGTGATGTTGTAGTCTACAGGTGATGTAGAGGAGGGGATGTTGTAGTCTACAGGTGATGTAGAGGAGGTGATGTTGTAGTCTACAGGTGATGTAGAGGAGGTGATGTTGTAGTCTACAGGTGATGTAGAGGAGGTGATGTTGTAGTCTACAGGTGATGTAGAGGAGGTGCTGTTGTAGTCTACAGGTGATGTAGAGGTGATGTTGTAGTCTACAGGTGATGTAGAGGTGATGTTGTAGTCTACAGGTGATGTAGAGGAGGTGATGTTGTAGTCTACAGATGTAGAGGAGGTGATGTAGTCTACAGGTGATGTAGAGGAGGTGATGTTGTAGTCTACAGGTGATGTAGAGGAGGTGATGTTGTAGTCTACAGGTGATGTAGAGGTGATGTTGTAGTCTACAGGTGATGTAGAGGAGGTGCTGTTGTAGTCTACAGGTGATGTAGAGGTGATGTTGTAGTCTACAGGTGATGTAGAGGAGGTGATGTTGTAGTCTACAGGTGATGTAGAGGGGGGGATGTTGTAGTCTACATGTGATGTAGAGGTGATGTTGTAGTCTACAGGTGATGTAGAGGGGGGGATGTTGTAGTCTACAGGTGATGTAGAGGAGGTGATGTTGTAGTCTACAGGTGATGTAGGGGAGGTGAATGTTGTAGTCTACAGGTGATGTAGAGGAGGTGCTGTTGTAGTCTACAGGTGATGTAGGGGAGGTGAATGTTGTAGTCTACAGGTGATGTAGAGGAGGTGCTGTTGTAGTCTACAGGTGAGGTAGAGGTGATGTTGTAGTCTACAGGTGATGTAGAGGAGGTGATGTTGTAGTCTACAGGTGATGTAGAGGGGGGGATGTTGTAGTCTACATGTGATGTAGAGGTGATGTTGTAGTCTACAGGTGATGTAGAGGGGGGGATGTTGTAGTCTACAGGTGATGTAGAGGAGGTGATGTTGTAGTCTACAGGTGATGTAGGGGAGGTGAATGTTGTAGTCTACAGGTGATGTAGAGGAGGTGCTGTTGTAGTCTACAGGTGATGTAGGGGAGGTGAATGTTGTAGTCTACAGGTGATGTAGAGGAGGTGATGTTGTAGTCTACAGGTGATGTAGAGGAGGTGATGTTGTAGTCTACAGGTGATGTAGAGGAGGTGATGTTGTAGTCTACAGGTGATGTAGCAGAGGTGATGTTGTAGTCTACAGGTGATGTAGAGGAGGTGATGTTGTAGTCTACAGGTGATGTAGAGGAGGTGATGTTGTAGTCTACAGGTGATGTAGCAGAGGTGATGTTGTAGTCTACAGGTGATGTAGATGAGAGGTGAATGTTGTAGTAGCATGTAGGTGATAGAGAAGGTGTGAACCCATTCAATGCACAGAGCCACGAAATGCATTCAGGGGAGGTCTGTGCTCTCTGAGCACCATTTCGAGTTCTTTGGTGATTTTAGAGCGCAATCAACTTTTACAAAGAGGACAAAATTAAGTCCATCCATTCATCTAACTTCGTCCTCGAGCGCAGAGCGCGAGCAGCGTTCCGCGGGTCTATAGCATAGATAAGGCCTGGCTGCCGTATTACTCGCTTCACCACGGATCTTTCAAACGTAAAGTTAATTTCACGTAATCCAAACTCCATATCCAATTCCTATTTTGATTTTTGATCATTGACTCACACGAACAGACTAATTCCTAGGCTGTTCAATGATTCCAGATCCGATTTCAGAACGATTAAACTGTAACATAGCCTAGGCTACTTGCGGGACATCGACAGAACAATCCTTTACGCAGAAGCATTCTTACGTCTCGTCATATTCAAGTGAATAGTGTTGTTGTTTGTGAAACAACAACTTCTGCGTAAAGGATTGTTGACAAACTCATTCTTACGTCTCGTCATATTCAAGTCTCGTCATAATATGGGAGCTATACGTGCGGGAATGGATGAAGGACTTAAAACAAATTGATAATAAGGACTGTATATTGGAACATTTTGACAGAATTAGATTATTGAATAGAGAATATTATTTAAAAAAGAAAAGGGCAGGAGTTCTGGGGAGCATATACCCACGCCCTAGCGGCATATCTCAATAAAGACTTTTTAACTTTTGGCAGTTGCTTTATTTTGAACGAGAGAATATTATTATAATATTAACGCCAATCCAGGATACTCGTGAAGGCGCCTGCGTTGTTATGAACGGAACGCTGCTAGGCTGCTAGAATCGGCTGCTAGAATAAGCCAGATAATTTATGGCAACAAAGCCTTTATTGAGATGCCGCTGTACGCGTGGGTGGGTTCCCCAGCTCAGTCTTGTTGTTCCGACCATGGTTTAATTTGCAATAGCACCTTCATCACACCTGTCTGAAAGTGCCAATCAAGTGATTTACAGTGATTTTAGAACTCAAGATGATATCTCCTTCTCCTCTCTCTCTCTCTCTGGACCACTGAGAGAGAGTCAGGGAGAGAGAGAGAGATGTCCTCTTCCCTCTCTCTCCTCTTCCCTGGCTCGGAGGAGGAGGCGGAGGAGGTGGCAAATTTAAAAATAAATAAAAACTTATTTTAATTGAATAAAAACTGATTCTGATTCTAATTGTAAGCTATAGTGTTGCTATTAAGATATCCATGTTAGCATATAGGAGTACTGTTACTATAGTTACTGTTAGCACTTCAGACTTCCACTGTGTCATTAGGGGCTGGGCAGCCTCAGATGCTGGCCCCCCTTCCCAGAGCAACCGACTTATTTTCAACCGGAGGTTTCGCGCACAAGTTCCGGTGGTCACTGATTTCCGCATGTTAATACACCGACATCTGTGATCACCGAAATGTGTGACCACCGGTCACAAAATCCGATGGTCACACATTTCGGTGTGTTAATACACAGAATACAAAGTGTTAATAGCCGACACTTTGAAGCTTCAAAGCACCGCCACCACCACAGAAGAAGACTACATCGGAAAAATAATTTCACTCGGACAGAACGCGTCTAAATAAGTTATTTAATGGTAGCGCCAAAACCCAGCATTTGTTAAAATCATGGGCGTCGGAACCATTATAACTTTTTAGGTCCAATAATATTGGACCCACCCACCCACCCACCCACTTTTACCATTGTTTTCTGCACTTATCTACTCAAATTCAGTACATACATTTTATGTACTGAAATATTGAGTGACTCAGTGTGTGAGGACGCTTTTTTTTTCTTTTCTTTTTTTTACCAGCATGTACAATTTTTCAGTCATTATTTCACTTGCCGGTAGTAGCCTACACTTGGTTTGCTCCACCTGCAATACTGCGCGGGCGTTTTCATCTGAGTCTAGAGAACGCATCGAGCAGAGTAGAGCAGACCGTCGACCCGACCAACTGAGAAAAGGTAGATTAGTTTAGCCATAAAACGGTTAAAATAGCCTTAAAACGCATTGTAGGCCATCACTGAGGCTTTTACCCTGCCATTTACTGCAGCATTATGCATTGATGGAGCGTACCTTCATAGCTAACTGTTAGCTAGCTAACGTTAGTGCCAGGTAATGCTGTAGGCTAGGGATAACGTGACTGGACCAGTAGCCTAGCTCTGCCATGGTCCGAGTTAACCATGACTGGACCAGCAGCCTAGCTCTGCCATGGTCCGAGTTAACCATGACTGGACCAGTAGCCTAGCTCTGCCATGGTCCGAGTTAACCATGGCTGGATCTGTCCCTTACTTTGAGCAACACTGTAATGTAGCTACATTTTCAGCTGGTCTTTCTGAGTGAGATCGTGGGAAGCACGTTTTCCGAGTGGGTCTCTGTGTCACGGCTGCATTTGTCATTAGACTCGTTGTGCCAACAAATGAATGCCCCATAGCCTATTACGGCTCACTGCTTTGGCGCCATCTGTTGGTTTGCATTTGTAAATCTCTTAGACGACTCGTCATTAAAAGATGTTTTTCTATGAATAAAGCACAAAGAATCATGACTGCAGAGCATAGCCTAAAGTTTCAGTGATCACAGTTTGCAGTCAAGCAAATACAGGTTGTACACAGCTTGTAGCCTAGCTAGCTGTTGCTGGTATAAGAATATAGTTGTGTAAACTGTGACAAATGCTAATGCCTGGCTCTAAAGTTCACATTACTTGGAGAATAAATAACCTGCAAACTGTGTGTGTGTGTGTGTGTGTGTGCGTGCACGATGCCAGCCAGCCATCATGGCAGAAAAAAAAATGGACATAACTTTTTTTTCTGCACCAAAAACGCAAAGTAAGAATATTATGTAATAAAATACTACCTAAAAGAATAACTGGTTAATGTTCACAAGGAATGTGAAATGATGTGAAATGTGGAAACACTAATATGGAAATGTTATGTCATTAGGCAGCAGAGCAGACAACAAGTGACACACCGCCAGTTCAGGAACAGACAGGGAGAGACCAGTTCAGGAACAGACAGGGAGAGACCAGTTCAGGAACAGACAGGGAGAGACCAGTTCAGGAACAGACAGGGAGAGACCAGTTCAGGAACAGACAGGGAGAGACCAGTTCAGGAACAGACAGGGAGAGACCAGTTCAGGAACAGACAGGGAGAGACCAGTTCAGAAACAGACAGGGAGAGACAGAGAGTCACAGGTAAATTAGACTTTTGTTGGCAACATTATGAAAGCTTGCCAGCTCTCTTTCTCTCTAGGGCCCTGGATACTATGTTATTTAGTATGTAAAATTTGTGCAGGAAATATAAATAAATATCTATATATATACTACATTATTTGATATTTCTCCTCTTGTTATAGCCAGATAAAAGTATCGAACCACCTGTAAAAATGCTCTCGAATACAGGAATTGGCATCTCTTCGCTTCAAATTTTTCAGACTCCCCCCTTTTGGTGTCCCACCTACTTTCATTTCCCTTCCGATGCCCATGACCCCAATATCAAAACATGCAGAAGATCAGATCGCTATGTTCAAGGACTCAAATTGACACCTCAGGCATTGTAATTTGTGCTCAGTTGGGGCTGACTGTGGAACTAGATGGAATAATGAAGAAAGCTGTTCCCTCTGTGGTGAATGAATTACCTCCCTGTCTGTATCTCACCCCGTAAATCGCTGGCATTCACCCCAAACAGCTCTGGTGGGAAGTGATTCAGTTATGTGTATCAGTGAAGCTGACGGCACTTCCCTGCTTCCTCTCTCCAGCTCTGGACGGAGTCTGGTGGTGCACTAGCAGTGTGTCTGGACGGAGTCTGGTGGTGCACTAGCAGTGTGTCTGGACGGAGTCTGGTGGTGCACTAGCAGTGTGTCTGGACGGAGTCTGGTGGTGCACTAGCAGTGTGTCTGGACGGAGTCTGGTGGTGCACTAGCAGTGTGTCTGGACGGAGTCTGGTTGTGCACTAGCAGTGTGTCTGCTTCCTCTCTCCAGCTCTGGACGGAAACTGGTGGTGCACTAGCAGTGTGTCTGCTTCCTCTCTCCAGCTCTGGACGGAGACTGGTGGTGCACTAGCAGTGTGTCTGCTTCCTCTCTCCAGCTCTGGACGGAGACTGGTGGTGCACTAGCAGTGTGTCTGCGCACACCATCTCGTATGAGCCCTCACTCAAAAACCTTTTGTGTCGTGATGCAACAAAGTTTGTGCTGTGTGTGTTAGAGTTGTATTCCCTCAACTTTTGATGCATGGTGCCTCTTTGTCTAAGAAGTGAGGTAACTCAGAAAATGTGACCTTTTCAAAATGGCGAACGACAGAATCGGAGTATCCACAGAAATATAACTGGCATGCAACAGCTTTGACACGTATGAGTAAACCATATTATTTAGCACCTGGTGGTGTTAGAGTGCATTGTTTTTTTCCTCTGGTGTTCTTAAGGAAATACCTTATTTTCTCAGATGGTGTAAATATCAAAATGAAAGTGGCATTTTAATCTTCGAATGATACAGTTTCATATGTTGTCTTGTCATTTCAGTAGGTCTAGCCCACACAGCTGCACCTTGGCTCGCTGCTGAGTCTGCTGCATTAAATACATTGTTCCTCTTCAACCTGCTATTTTGGGTAAGACAACACACACATGCAACAAACATACCATTTCAACACATGGATATCGCTCCTCGTCTGAAACGGCCTGTACGTTGTGCTCACACGTATGCGTTTCAGGCTTCAACTTTGACGCTTCTCATTCACTTTGAATGGAGCGGCATCATGCGTTGCCGAACAGAATTGTGGTTGCGTTGTGGTTCAGTTGCGTCGCGTTGCTTACAGAGGCCGCTCACGACGCCACGGACCCCCCAAACCACGGACCGGAGAGGACATCACAGGCAGCAGGTAACAAAACGCACCAAAACACAAACATGAGCACGAAACGCAAGAGCAGAGAACGCGGAAGCAGTGAGGACACAGATACAAGCGATCAGCAGTAGTGGCAAGAGCGAACAATGACATGTTTTGACAGCTTAAATGCATGTGCTCTGCGAGCTGAACCAATGCTATGACAGCTGACAGTCAGCTGGTGGGTTGCGTGACTGATTAGCCTCTGCCGATTAGCCCAGCGTTGACGTCCGTGCCTCGCCTGAAGTTACGTCGGAGACATGTTAATATAAATTTTTGACATTTCCTCTCTGACAGGATGCCCTACCCACGAACTAAGCACATTCTAGGGCTTTCTGAGAGACATTCAGGAAACTGGCCTGGTGAGCTCCCGCCCAGGTCAAGCACAGCTGCAATATTTCCCACGGCACCAATGCACTTTACATGGAGTTGTACTTCATACATGGAGTGTGTGACTTTATGTGTTGCTTGTTGGTTTCATGCCAGTTTACTAATTGTGAGATAACATGTGAGCTTGTCTGTGTATCCCAGGGATAGTACAAACAATACCAGAATTGTTGTATTATAAACAATATTAAAGGTATAAACCACATATCTTTGTATTTAAACACAATCCAGATGATGTGCTTGACAGTAAGTACTGAGCTAACTGTAGGGATGGAGAGTGTGTGAGGATTAGGGTCATATGAGTCAAGGGTCAGGGGTCGCCCTCCATCCCTCCCTCCTTCCATCCATCCATCCATCCTTGGTATGGCAGCTCCAGAGAGTAAGATATAAAAAGCAACAATAAAAACAATAGAAACGCAATAGAAACATGACAATGGCTCACGTGTTTGTGCAAGGAGAGCAACGCCGGCCGGTGCTGAAATGTATATACAGAACTGTAGAAAAATGTTTACAAATGTTAAAAAGAAACAGCATTAGAACCAGTCTGTGTGTCCCTGTGTGAGGTCAGGATCCAGAGATCTGCCAAGGTTCCTCTGCTCACTAGAATAGCACACTGCAGTGTCCCACCTCCAAAGCAGTAGTGTCCTACAGAGTGCACTTCCTACAGTAGTGCTCTACTGTATGTAAACTGCAGTACTGCATTAGTAAGTGCACTAGTATATGGCAGTAAGTGCACAAAGGAATGTACTAGTATACTGCAGTAGTGCACTAGGTAGTATACCAAGGCTACTGCAGTAGTGCGCTAGGTAAGCAGCCCAGGGCTGTGAGGCAGAGAGCCAGGCCCAGGCTGGTCCAGGGCATCTGCAGGGCCCCGGCGTGGCCCTCCAGGGGCCTCCAGAGCTGGGAGGTGCTGCAGGGCATGGTGGGCGTCGACGGGGGCGTGGAGGCGGGGCTGCACCGGAGCAGGAAGTCGTGTCGGAGGGCGGAGGAGGAGTCTGGGCCGTACGGAACACTGAGGGTCTCGGTCAGCTGCTGGTGACCCGGGAACGTCACCTGGCACACATGCACACGGACACACACATGGACGCACATACACATATGCACACACACACACACACAAAAAATATTAATTAATATAAATAAATAATATAAATATTTATATTTATATAAATATAAATAAAAGTTAATAGAACTATTGACATGAATACAGGATCTGCAGTATCTGTCAGTAACCTTAATGAACAGTACGAATGAACAAAATCATATGTTATTCATGTAGGCCTATGCAATGACCAATAAAGTTTCCATATTATTCTCCCCTGGCTTGTTATTGAATGTGTTGTTAATAGAGTTGAAGTGCGTCTCCATCTGCGCCAGCCTGCAGAATGTTGGCTTTTTGTTTATTTGTTTGTTGGCCAGATGTTTACGGGGCCCTCTGTGGGAGAACACACGGAGAGCCTCGACCACAGAGCCCAGACCACCCACATGCGTGTGTGAGAGTGCAGAGAACAGGGATACAGATGATAATGTTCCCACTCCGTGTGTGTGTGATCATCTGGCTGAGTGAGCAGGGTCTAAGCAACACTGGCTGTAGTTTTTCCCACCCGTTGTGACACGCTGGTAGATGCAGACATGCAACTGTTCTACATCTGTGATAGTGGACCTCTCAACAGCAGGCTGGGACTCTGACTCCTCTCCTCTCAACAGCAGGCTGGGACTCTGACTCCTCTCTCCTCTCAACAGCAGGCTGGGACTCTGACTCCTCTCTCCTCTCAACAGCAGGCTGGGACTCTGACTCCTCTCCTCTCAACAGCAGGCTGGGACTCTGACTCCTCTCCTCTCAACAGCAGGCTGGGACTCTGACTCCTCTCTCCTCTGCCTTCCAGCTCTGATGAGATCCTCCATACTTCAGTAAACTAACCCACCAGATCGGCGTGGTTTAGCGGTGCTGTAATACTGCATATCTGCCAGCAGAGGGCGCAGCCTCACCTTGAATGTGTAGTTGCCCGGCAGAAGGAGTCGGTAGTATTCTCCGTGTTTATTGGTCCTGAAGGGACAGAGGTTCGGTCTGCCTTCCACCTCCACCAGCGCGTTCTGGACCGGCTTCCCATCTCCATCCAGAACCTGCCCCTTCACTCCTGCATGGATACACACGCACACACACATATGCACACACACACGCATACACACACACACACTGAATATGAACACACACACACTTCACACTACACCTGAAACAACACACACACTTGCTTCTACACCTGTAGACACAAAAACCAAAAACACACACTTGCTGAGCCTGAACACCCAACCACACCCTCTCTTCCTTTCCATCTCTCTCTGTCACACACACACACACACACAATCCAGGATCTCCATTACCTATGCCGAGTGTAGTGTTTCCCTGCCTGCCAGTCTACTCTGACACCTGACTGTATAGTTACTGTGCAGGACAGGACGCCCAGACTGACCAGAGAGGCTGGCTGTGACAAGAGGTGACGTCAGGGGGCAGGTCGGGTTACACTGCTGATCACCCTGGTGACAAACTGAGGCACAGTACCTGGAGAACCTACCTGACCAACCCTCATCCTGGAGAACCTACCTGACCAACCCTCATCCTGGAGAACCTACCTGACCAACCCTCATCCTGGAGAACCTACCTGACCAACCCTCATCCTGTAGAACCTACCTGACCAACCCTCATCCTGGAGAACCTACCTGACCAACCCTCATCCTGGAGAACCTACCTGACCAACCCTCATCCTGGAGAACCTACCTGACCAACCCTCATCCTGGAGAACCTACCTGACCAACCCTCATCCTGGAGAACCTACCTGACCAACCCTCATCCTGGAGAACCTACCTGACCAACCCTCATCCTGTAGAACCTACCTGACCAACCCTCATCCTGGAGAACCTACCTGACCAACCCTCATCCTGGAGAACCTACCTGACCAACCCTCATCCTGGAGAACCTACCTGACCAACCCTCATCCTGGAGAACCTACCTGACCAACCCTCATCCTGTAGAACCTACCTGACCAACCCTCATCCTGTAGAACCTAGCTGACCAACCCTCATCCTGGAGAACCTACCTGACCAACCCTCATCCTGCTGTAGAACCTACCTGACCAACCCTCATCCTGCTGTAGAACCTACCTGACCAACCCTCATCCTGTAGAACCTACCTGACCAACCCTCATCCTGTAG
Source organism: Borostomias antarcticus (assembly GCF_949987555.1). Taxonomy (NCBI): domain Eukaryota; kingdom Metazoa; phylum Chordata; class Actinopteri; order Stomiiformes; family Stomiidae; genus Borostomias; species Borostomias antarcticus. The sequence goes on along the minus strand of NC_140246.1, from coordinate 21,090,511 downwards.
AACCTAGCTGACCAACCCTCATCCTGCTGTAGAACCTACCTGACCAACCCTCATCCTGTAGAACCTAGCTGACCAACCCTCATCCTGCCGTACCTGGAGAACCTACCTCGCCTTATCTACAGTATGTTTATCTGAAGGTTTATGATCTGAAGGTTCTGATAGTTCTGGTGCTAAACCAGGTTCTGGTCGTCCTAGCGTGTCTATGTATACAGGGATGTTCTGCATGTGTACAGTATGATCTGGAGGTACTGGATCTGAACCGTGAGGCCCAGCCGGTCCTGACCCAGTTCTGCTACCCACCCAGGTGGACCTGCTGCATGTAGGCCAGCAGAGCGGCCCGGTTCTGGTTCCACAGGCCCGGCAGCTCCTTCTCTGGAGGGTATTTACAGCAAGACAGCTCCAGGGTGATCTCCAGACACTGAGCCCACACATAGTTATAGTCCTGCATCCCACCTGGGAGGAGGAGGAGGAGAGGAGGAGGGGAGGAGGAGGAGGAGGTAGAACATTCGCAGTCAGACTAACCTGGTAACTGATACCAGTAGACACCAACAGTTGTCTGCGTGGTAGTTGGTACCAGGAGACACCGGTAGAGACCAGTAGATACACAAACAGTCTCTTACCTGGTAGTTGGCACCAGTAGACACAAAAACAGCCACTAACCTGGTAGTTGGTACCAGTAGAGACCAGTAGACACACAAACCGTCACTAACCTGGGAGTTGGTACCAGTAGAGACCAGTAGACACACAAACCGTCACTAACCTGGGAGTTGGTACCAGTAGTAGCCGTTGGTGATGCCATCCTGGAAGTCCTTGGAGTCGTAGCAGGCGTCTCCCTGGCGCATGCTGTTGTGGGTGTGGGAGTAAGTCTTCGCCAGGTGGATGAACAGGTCGTCGTCCGGAGTCACACTGGCCCCGCCCTGCAGCTCACTTCCTGTCATATGACCCCACCACAGGAAGGAAGTCGGACACACAGCTAGGTCATGTGTTCAGGGGCTAAAATGGTGCAGCGAACAGGGATACAGATGAGTAAATGTTTCCACTCGATGTGTGTGTGTGTGTGTGTGTACATGCGTGTGTGTGTGGGTGGATAATAGCTAATTTGTAAGCAGTCTGACCACAGGTCAGATGTTATTTATTAACAGAACAGAACGTTACTCAGCTGAGAGGTCATTCTCTGACCTATTTCACCACAAGGTGTTTGAGGGGTTAGAAGTGTTTGTCCAGTATGCAAATGGATGTGTCTATATCTGTGTGTGTGTGTGTGTGTGTGTGTGTGTGTGTGTGTGTGTGTGTGTGTGTGTGAGTAAGCGTGTCAGAGCTGTGTGTGTGTGAGTGAGCGTGTCAGAGCTGTTTGTGTGTGTGAGTGAGCGTGTCAGAGCTGTGTGTGTGTGTGTGTGTGTGTGTGTGTGTGTGTGTGTGTGAGTGAACCTGTCAGAGCTGTGTGTGTGTGTGTGTGTGTCCAGACCTCCGTTGCTGTTGTCGTAGGGGTAGCTGGCGACTACGGCGCCTCCGTGCAGGTTGGCTGACAGGACGAAGCTCTCCCTGCTCAGCCAATCCATCACCGCCTGCACCTCCGCCTCCCTCCGGGCCCCGCCCCCCTGCCCCAACGACGACGTCATCTGTCTGGACGGGCCGAACGCGTCCGGGAAGTTCCTGTTGAGGTCCACGCCGTTCTTATTGAATCTGGTTCAGGGAGGGGGAGGGGGGTGCAGAAAGAGCAGGTTAGTTTATTTGATTGTTCAGCGCTCAAGTCATCATCATCATCATCATCATCAGTCCAGTCACAACAGTGTTTGGGGTGGTGTACGGGGGCAGTTGGAAGGGGTAGTCATCGAGGGACAGTTGTCGGGGGGTGAGGGGGTATTTGTCGGGGAGTAACTGTCGGGTAGTAATTGTTGGGGGGTAGTTGGAGAGGGCTAGAGGGGTAGTAGGTAAACAGGGTAGTATGGCAGTGATAGAGGGGTAGTTGGGGGGGTAGTTATTCGGGGATAGTTGTTGGAGGGTAGTTATCGAGGGGTAGTTGTCGGGGGGTAGTTGTCGTAGGGTAGTTGTCGGAGGGTAGTTATCGAGCGGTAGTTGTCGGGGGGTAGTTGTCGTAGGGTAGTTGTTGGGGGATAGTTAACGAGGGGTAGTTGTCGGGGGGTAGTTGTCGTAGGGTAGTTATTGGGGTGTAGTTATCGAGGGGTAGTTGTCGGGGGGTAGTTGTCGTAGGGTAGTTGTCGTAGGGTAGTTATCGGGGTGTAGTTGTCGGAGGGTAGTTATCGGGGTATAGTTGTTGGGAGGTAGTTATCGGGGTATAGTTGGGGGGGTAGTTGTTGGGGGGGTAGTTGTCAGAGGGTAGTTATCGAGGGGTAGTTGTCGGGGGGTAGTTGTCGTAGGGTAGTTGTTGGGGGGTAGTTATTGGGGTGTAGTTGTTGGAGGGTAGTTATCGGGGTATAGTTGTTGGGAGGTAGTTATCGGGGTATAGTTGTTGGGAGGTAGTTATCGGGGTATAGTTGTTGGGAGGTAGTTATCGGGGTATAGTTGTTGGGAGGTAGTTATCGGGGTATAGTTGTTGGGAGGTAGTTATCGGGGTATAGTTGTTGGGAGGTAGTTATCGGGGTATAGTTGGGGGGGTAGTTGATATTCCGGGTCTGTCTCCGCCCGTCCGTTCAGCTGAATGGACGTGACCAGCAGGAAGTGACAGGATGTTTGCTGACCTCATCCGAGTGGAGCGGTGCTATGAGTAAACATTAGCGAGCGATCGCTACTCCTCCCCTCCTCCCAGACACAGACGTCTTTGTTCTCCTCTCCTCCTGCTTTTCTCCCCTCCTCTCCTCCTCTCTTCTCCTCCTACTGTACATTTGACATTACATTACAATCATTCACCTGACACTTTTATCCAAAGCGACCAACAATAACTGCATTTAACGTAGGAAAAGCCAGCATACTACTACGCCAGAACTCACAAGTGCATCTCCTTTCTAAAACAAGTGACTTAAAGGAGTAGTAAAGGGAAAATGCATGTTTAGCCCTGTTTTAAGGTTACTTATGATCATATACAATGGTTCAGATCAAAAAGTTGACAAAACTAGCACTTTTGAGAAAGTCCGATAATTGCTCTACCACCGCTTTGGTCATACAATGGATGTGGGTGGGCACCTTGAAAAATCAAAGTAACCTTAAAATAGGGCTAAACATGATTTTTCCCTTTACTACTCCTTTAAGCTTAATTTATAGGCCTACTCAGGCCAATTTATACATCATCGTGCGGTGTCGTACGTCCACTTTTGAAAGTGTCGACAGATAGAAATTACGTCACTGTCGACACTTTTTGTGTCGGACAGGGGTGTCTTGCACCTACCAAACTTTCTAATGACACTGACGCCGTCACTTTCATCGCACAGCTGTGATTGGATAGCTAGATAGAAGGCACGTTCGTTGCCATGGATCAATCAGCCACACGTCTGCAAGTTACCATGGAGGTGATCAGACACTTAAGTATAAATGCTAAATCTCGGTCTACATTTTTTTTCTGTCGACAGACATTTGTCGAATGACACTTGTCGAGTGAGTATAAATTAGGCTTTAGTCGACAAGTGTCGTACGACAAATGTCTGTCAACAGAAAAAAATGTCTACTGACATTTTTTGTTAAAATCAAATTTGACTCAAACATTCATATTTAGGCTACTTGCAGATTCTTACTTCTCCTACCGAACCAATCAATGAGAAAGCTGATCTATCTTGAGTGACGTTCAAATACATTGATTCTGGATTTGAAACCATCATTGATCAACATTACCCCTTGTTTTTGAAGACTCCTTGATTGATCCAGGACCAAACATTATTGATAATCCATTAATTTGACATCTAGCTATCTAGCTCTGTTAGCATCACTAGGCTAGCTTAGGTCACAAAACAATCAGAGCTGCATTCAACCATACAGTACTACCAAACTGCACAACTCGCATATAAGCTTACATTAAAATTAAGTGGACTTAACGACATATTCCAAATTGCCAAGAAAGCTATGGCCTGTGTTAACTAGTATTTGTTTTAGGGACATATAAGCTACAGTAGCTAGCTATCAGGCAGCCAGCTCAGTTGTGTAGGCTACGTTGTGTGGACTTTTTTCACAGATGCTCTAAAAGTGGTGCTTTTAAGAAACCTCTTACTTTGCTTTGCATAGTTGATCATAACTGAAGGCAAATATTTTAAGAATTAAAAACATTAATTTTGCAAAATAAAACACCTCGCCGGCGGATGAAACCTGCTGGCGGTTTCCTCAAGAGGCCGTTTGCCTCCTCCCGGGCCATCATCGACAATGAGAATGTGATCTGGACTGACCTGCCAGGTTAGATAAACAGTCATGTTCGGTACTGTGTCTAGCAGATACTCCAGGGCTGGGTGGGTTAGTGGGCGTGGAGCTTCTCTGTTCCAGGGCTGGGTGGGTTAGTGGGCGTGGAGTTTCTCTGTTCCAGGGCTGGGTGGGTTAGTGGGCGTGGAGCTTCTCTGTTCCAGGGCTGGGTGGGTGAGTGGGCGTGGAGCTTCTCTGTTCCAGGGCTGGGTGGGTGAGTGGGCGTGGAGCTTCTCTGTTCCAGGGCTGGGTGGGTGAGTGGGCGTGGAGCTTCTCTGTTCCAGGGCTGGGTGGGTGAGTGGGCGTGGAGCTTCTCTGTTCCAGGGCTGGGTGGGTGAGTGGGCGTGGAGCTTCTCTGTTCCAGGGCTGGGTGGGTGAGTGGGCGTGGAGCTTCTCTGTTCCAGGGCTGGGTGGGTGAGTGGGCGTGGAGCTTCTCTGTTCCAGGGCTGGGTGGGTTAGTGGGCGTGGAGCTTCTCTGTTCCAGGGCTGGGTGGGTGAGTGGGCGTGGAGCTTCTCTGTTCCAGGGCTGGGTGGGTGAGTGGGCGTGGAGCTTCTCTGTTCCAGGGCTGGGTGGGTTAGTGGGCGTGGAGCTTCTCTGTTCCAGGGCTGGGTGGGTGAGTGGGCGTGGAGCTTCTCTGTTCCAGGGCTGGGTGGGTGAGTGGGCGTGGAGCTTCTCTGTTCCAGGGCTGGGTGGGTTAGTGGGCGTGGAGCTTCTCTGTTCCAGGGCCGGCCCGTGCTGTGTGCTGCCTCACAACCAGTCTCTACGGTGAAGAGCTATGTGGGATTGGGGGGGAGCTGAGCTGGGTGTGTGTGTGTATATGTGTGTGGCAGAGGGCTAGGTCTGAGCTGGATGTGTGTGTGTGTGTGTCTTTGAGGGCTAGGTCTGAGCTGTGTGTGTGTGTGTTGTTGAGTGCTGGGTGTGATCTGTGTTTGTGTGTGTGTGTATGTGTGTGCGTGTCTTTGAGGGCTAGGTCTGAGCTGTGTGTGTGTGTGTAGTTGAGCGCTGGGCGTGATCTGTGTGTGTGTGTGTGTATGTGTGTGCGTGTCTTTGAGGGCTAGGTCTGAGCTGTGTGTGTGTGTGTGTGTAGTTGAGCGCTGGGTGTGATCTGTGTGTGTGTGTGTGTGTGTGTGTGTGTGTGTGTAGTTGAGCGCTGGGTGTGATCTGTGTGTGTGTGTGTGTAAGTGTAGTTAAGTGCTGGGTGCGATCTGTGTGTGTGTGTGTGTGTGGTTGAGCGCTGGGTGTAATCTGTGTGTGTGTGTGTGTGTGTGTGTGTGTGTGTGTGTGTGTGTGTGTGTGTGTGTGTGGAGAGGAGGAGGTCAGTAGCAGGGACAGCAGGTGCAGAGAGGGTGGTTGGTGGTTTCCTGTGTGCTAAAGGCCTTGTCATGCACACCACAGGGAGGAGACAAGACACACCCATGTGTGTGTGTGTGTGTGTGTGTGTGTGTGTGTGTGTGAGAGAGAGAGAG
>NC_140246.1:21057206-21074706 GCF_949987555.1 Borostomias antarcticus | reverse complement strand
CAGGTTAGTGTCAGAGCCCCAGAGTAAATGTGTGTGTGTGTGTGTGTGTGTGTGTGCGTGTCAGAGTTGTAGAGTATAGATATGTCAGCTGTGACGTTGAGAAGTGTGGGAAGAGGGGTTGCAGCTAGCTACAGGCCTTAGGCTGGGACATAAATGGCATGGTGTATGTGTGTGTGTGTGTGTGTGTGTGTGTGTGTGTGTGTGTGTGTGTGTGTGTGTGTGTGTGTCTCCAGGGAAGCACCCGGAGCCATACTGACGCATCATTTCTGTCCAACGATGCGTCAACAGATGAATAGGACAAGTAGGACAAGTAGGACAAGTATAGTAAAGTGAATAGTTCACATCCTGGTCTGGAGCTCTGGGGGTTTGAGGCCCACGTTAACCCTGAGTAATGATTATCACAGCCTGCTCACAAGCTGCTGGGTCATCCTCTCTTCAGTGATGTTTGCCGAGGGCTGTGTGGTGTGTGTGTGTGTGCGTGTGTCTGTGCATGTGTGTGTGCGCGTGCGTGTGTGTGTGTGAGTGTGCGCGTGCGTGCGTGTGTGTGTGTCTGTGTGCGTGTGTGTGTATGTGTGTGCGCGCGTGCGTGTGTGCGCGTGCGTGTGTGTGTGCGGGTGCATGTGTGTGTGTGAGTGGTAGTTAGTGATTGCAGATGTTCAGCTGGCAGGTGAACAAGACAGAGTTCTCTCTCCCCAGAAACAAGGCCACCACCCACCTCCTGCTAAACTTTCTACAGTGTACCTCCTGGAGGGGGAAGAAGTGTGTGTGTGTGTGTGTGGTGTGGGTGGGTGGGTGGGTGGGTGTGTGTGTGTGTGTGTGTAAGGGGGGAACACAGGTCAGGACCACCCAACATTTGGCTCTGGCAGACTCATCTCGTTAAATCTTCAGAACCCAAAAGCACTACACTGAAACACACGCACACGCAAACACACACACACACAAACACACACACACAAGGGCCAGCAGGGGGCGGGACCGTCGCGCCGTGACGCCTGCCCCTCCCTCCCACGTCTCCGTCCTATTGGACGATCTAGTGGGGTCCCCCGGGTGGGAGGAGAGAGTCCGTCCTACAGATGCCCCTCCCCGAGCTGCTGCCCCCGGCCAGACCGACCCCTGGGCCCCACACCATCCAAAATGGCTCCTCCAAGCCAAGGGGGTTCATCAGACTCCGGGTGGAGATAGTCTCGCATAGCCAGACCTACCCTATATGGACAAGTATTGGAGCTTTTATGACATCTCATTCTAGATCCAAATCAAATCAATCAAATCAAAGCTTTATTTGTATAGCGCATTTCATACCCAGAGGCAACACAATGCGCTTTACAGAGAACAAGGGAGGTGGGCAGACGTCCCACCCCTACATATTCCAGAGGGAAGCAAAAAATTCATGACCAGCTCAGTGCCTTGTGGTTAGGGTGTCCGCCCTGAGATTGGGAGGTTGGGGGTTCGATCCTCGACCAAGTCATACCAACCCCAGAAAAACAACCCCAGACCATTATCCCTCCTCCACCAAACTTTACAGTTGGCACAATGCAGTCAGGCAGGTAAAATTCTCCTGGCATTCGCCAAACCCAGACTCGTCCATCAGACTGCCAGATAGAGATGATGATGGGTCCGCACTCATCCTTCTCGGGGACTTCAACATCCAGAGTGAGAAATTGGAACCTCTTCTCTCTTTCCTCTCCTCCTTCGATCTTCACCTCTCTTCTTCTCCTCCTACTCACAAAGCTGGCAACCAGCTGGATCTCATCTTCACTAGACACTGTTCCACCCCTAACCTGTCTGTCATGCCCCTCCATCTCTCTGACCACTATTTCATGTCCTACTCCCTCTCCATCCCCTCTTCCCCTGTAACTCCTCCTGCTACCCACATGGTTACCGCCCGTAGCCATCTCCGCTCGCTCTCCTCTACTGACCTTTCCACTGCCATCACCTCTGCCCTCCCCGCCCCTGAATCCTTCTCTCTCCTACCCTCTGATACTGCCACTGATCTTCTCCTCTCTACTCTTTCCTCTTCTCTGGACAATCTCTGTCCCCTCACCTCCAGGCCTGCACGCCCAACTCCACCTGCCCCATGGCTGTCGGACTCAGTGCGTACTGATCGACGGAGCCTGAGAATAGCTGAGCGTAAATGGAGGAAAGGCAGACTCCCAGAGGACCTTCTTAATTTCCAATCTCTTCTTTCCACATTCTCCTCCTCCCTGTCTGCTGCTAAAGCTGCTTTCTTCCGCTCTAAAATCCTAACCTCTGCTTCCAATCCTAAAAAACTCTTTGAAACCTTCTCTTTACTACTCCAGCCCTACTCCCAATTCCTCCCTTCTCCCTGATGATTTCGCCAACTTCTTTGACAAGAAAGTTAACGATATCAGATCCTCTTTCCCCCCTCCTCCGGTCAACGCTCCGTGCACGGAACTCACCCCCCCCACCCTCTCTCCCCTCCCTGCCCCCCCCCCCTCTCCACGCCCCACCTTGTCCCACTTTTCTCCCCTCTCCCCCAACGAGGCCCTCAACCTTGTAACATCTAACCGCCCCACCACGTGCTCCCTAGACGCTGTTCCCTCCACTCTCCTTCAGTCTGTTGCACCCAAACTCCTTCCCTTCCTAACCCACCTCATCAACGCATCTCTTGTGTCAGGATGTTTTCCCTCTGCTTTCAAGACTGCCAGAGTCACCCCCCTCCTAAAGAAACCATCTCTCGACCCCTCTGACGTCAAAAACTACAGACCGGTTTCCCTTCTATCCTTTCTATCCAAAACACTTGAACGTTTTCCCTCTATACTACATCTCTGGGCTCTGTCATTCGCTCGCATGGCTTCTCCTATCACTGTTATGCCGATGACACCCAACTGGTCCTGTCATTTCCCCCTTCTGATACACAAGTGGAGACACGCATAGCTGGGTGCTTGGCTGACATCTCGGAGTAGATGACGACACATCACTTCAAGCTCAATCTGGATAAGACTGAGCTGCTGTTCCTCCCGGACTGCAAGGAATCTGGGTGTGACCCTGGATGACCAACTGTCGTTTTCCGCACATGTCACATCTGTCACACGTTCCTGCAGATTCATGCTCTACAACATCAGAAGGATTCGCCCTTTCCTCACTGATGAAACGGCGCAGGTACTCATCCAGGCCCTGGTCATCTCCCACCTCGACTACTGCAACTCCCTCCTCGCTGGGGCGCCGGCGTCAGCCATTAAACCTCTGGAACTGGTCCAGAAAGCTGCTGCTTGCCTGGTGTTCAACCACCCCAAATTCTCCCACACATCTTCCCTCCTCCGTTCCCTACACTGGCTCCCTGTAGCGGCTCGCATCCAGTTTAAAACTCTGGCGCTAACCTACAGGGCAATGAAAGGAACAGCCCCCTCCTACCTCCAGGCCATGGTCAAACCCTACACCCCCTCCCGACCGCTACACTCTGCTACCTCAGGGCGACTGGTTGCCCCGTCACTCCGAGGCTCCTGCGGTCGATCGACACGGTCACGGCTCTTCTCTGTCCTGGCCCCGCAGTGGTGGAATGAACTGCCCACTGATGTCAGGACAGCAGAGTCGCTGCCCATCTTTCGTCGCAGGCTCAAAACTCATCTCTTCAAGAAGTACTACAACAATCCTCCCGCCTAAGCACTTATTGTATTTTATTGTATTATATTATATTGCACTGTACTTTAGATTGCTATTCTTGCACTTTGCCTTCAGCACTAGATTATGCTCATAGTCACTTGTTTTAGAGAGAAGATGCACTTGTGAGTTCTGGCAAGTAGTAGTACATTGGCTCTTCCTACGTTAAATGCAATTATTGTTAGTCGCTTTGGATAAAAGCATCTGCTAAATGACTGTAATGTAAATGTAATGTAGAGAAGCATGATTTGTCACTCCACAGAATAGGTTTCCACTGCTCCAGAGTCCAGTGACGGTGTGCTTTACACCACTCCATCCAACGCTTGGCATTGCGCTTGGTGATGTAAGGACCTCTCGTCCAACATCCGCGTCTGACCTCACAAACGCTCTTCTGGATAAATGGGCAAAAATTCCCACAGAAACACTCCAAAATCTTGTAGAAAGCCTTCCCAGAAGAGTGGTACTGTAGCTGTTATAGCTGCAAAGGGGGGGACCAAGTCCATATTAATGCCTATGAATTTAGAGTGGGATGTCATAAAAGCTAATGTAGGTGTAATGTGTAGGTGTCCCAATACTTTTGTCCATATAGTGTACCTCCACACTTGGTTTATGCTGTGCCAGCGCTGGAGAAAGGTCTGGCTAAACTCATGACCATTCTGGTAGAGGGGGACACACTGTATTTCTGTAAACCAATCACTATCTATTGTCTTCGGCGGAACGGTTGCTACAGTAGGCTGTTATGGTTTCAGCCAGTCTGGAATTAATAATATTCGATTCCGTGGCCAATAATTGGGCAGTAATAAACGAATGAAAGTGAAGCAGTCAGAGCGGGAGGGTGGTCACACAAGGCTAATTCCCAAAACCTCCATCCCTTGAGTCAGGCTAGGGTTAAGATGACTCACAGGATGTTTTTGGGACAAACCTCTTAGTCAGTGGTGCTGCTCAATTCCAGCGGAGCCAATCAGATTTATATAATCCAAGACTCCTCCCTTTCAGCTATCTGCGTGTTTCTATTTTCATAACATGAGTGCCCCTAGGCGGTTGTGACTGGTTTAAAGAAATACAGCAAGGGGAGGGGGGGTTCTCCTCTATCCCAGAATGATAGTGAGTTTGCGGCCAGACCTTTCTCCAGCGCTGGCACAGTGGAGATACATAGGTCTGGCTATGTGAGACTACAGAGACTCTGGACCTCCATGTCTCCAAAATGGCTCCTCTGGGCTCCGCTGGATCCAAGATGGCTCCTCTGGGGCCACACTTTCCACAGGCCTGAGCACCAGAGGGACTTATCATGGTCTTTGCCAGGTCCTCAACGTTTAACAACCGCAGTCCCTAATCTCTCTCTCCCTGTTTGTCTCTCTCTCACTCTCGTTTCCTTCCCCTCTCTCTCTCTTCCTCTCTCTCTCCCTCCATTTGTTTCTCCCTCTCTCCCTCTAGGAGTCTCTCTCTCTACCTCTCTCTCCCTCCGTCTCTCTCTTCCTCTCCCTCTAGGAGTCTCTCTCTCTATCTCTCTCTCCCTCCGTCTCTCTCTAGAAGTCTCTCTCTAGAAGTCTCTCTCTCCCTCTCTCTCTCTTTCTGTCTCTCTCTCTCCATCTCTGTCCATTTCTCCCCTGACGACATTACAGCAAGAATGTGGAAAGTGGCTTTTCTCTGGTCCTAAACATAGCCCCCCAAGGGAGGGACTCATAATGGCCTCTGAGACAGAGGGGCGGGGCCATCTCCTGTAGGAGTCACACTCTGCTGCCTCTGCTCTGAGACGAGGGGGGAGGACTGCCTGTACACGTCTTTGTAGCAAGACCCCTACAACACCCCCCCCCCCCCCCACCCCTGCCCCTCCTCCCCCAGACATGAAGAGAAGAGAGGAGAGAGGAGAACAGGACAGTGGTGTCTATGTAAGGCCTTGTCCAGGGCCAGTGTGCTGAAGCATACACCAGAACCACGGACTGGAACAGCACATAGCTCGGGAGGCCTTCAGCTCCTTTCACCCAGACAAGGAAGCAGGAAGCCACCAGAGCCATCCCTTTGTGACGGCGCTCTGCTTTGGAGACAACACCGCTTCAGTGCTGACTGAATTCATTCAAGAGTTAGCTGGGAGCTAGGAGCCACTAGCCTGATGTAACGGTATGAAAACTTCACATCACTATTAAAGTGACCAAAATTATCACGGTTATCAGTATTATAGCGCTATTATAAAATGTGCTGAAATTTTTCTAAAACTACTGATACACACACTGGAATAATTTCACCAAGTTTTATATTGAAAACCACAAATTTGGTTGATGCTGGACAGTGCTTACACTGAGCACAGAAATCAAACAAATCAAAAGAAAATTTTTGTGCAATAAATGTAATAGTTTTTTTTCATGGTTTCTCATTATACCGGTTATCAGTACATTCCCTGACCTGCCTGGGAAGAAACCGCTGGTTTGATAATATCATGTAATAACGGCATGTTATAACCATCACTGATAATGGTTATAATATGCCGTTCCTAAAAATAGTGTTCTTTTGGTAAAGATTCTATGGTGGTTCTAAGATAGTGATTCTGTGATAGCGGTTCTAGAGTACTGGTTATAGGGTTATGGTTCTAGGTTTGTAACTTCATGATAGAGGTTTGTGATTCTAGGGGTTTTGTTCTTACCTCATTTCCGTGCATGTTCCCCACATATTTGAACTCTGGGATCCCGACTGTGTGTTCTGCAGGTCGTCTCCCCAGGATGAGAACCCAGAGCTCTCTCCCTAGCAACAAAACACATGCAAAACAAGGCTTGTTAGAGAAGGAACCCAAACTCAGACGTCTCCGATAAACAGACCGATAAACACAACATTTATTTCGGAAGCGTCAACATTTTTTTGGGAGGGGGGGAGGGGGGGGGGGCAATACTTTAATTCCACACCTTTCTAAATTCTCTGTAGATACATTCATTTAAAAAAAAAAAAAGAACGATTTCTCGACATAAAAATGTTATCCATATCACCTGTAACAGATCAACCTTAGTGTGTTTTCCAGTCCAAGGAGTGACTGCAGGTTCTACTGAGAATAAAGTTCCTGTGAATAAATTCTACTGTGGTTCTACTGCGAGTGGAGTTCCTGCCAGATCGGGGCCCCTCTACGGTGGATGGGATGTCAGGACTCTGTCACAGAGCAGGTCTGAGCGTGCCCAGTGATGAGGGTGTCAGCCGTGAGTAATCCTGTGTGTGTGTGTGTGTGTGTGTGTGTGTGTGTGTGTGTGTGTGTCTGTCAGTGTGAGTGAGTGAGTGTGACACACATTCACATCGACACACTCCATGGTTCTTTTCCACTACCACTCTTCCAGTAACCCCATCAGACCAGGTCAGGTGTGGTGTTCATTTCTGCCCCCCCCGGCCGGATCTGCTGTCTTCCTGGTTGGGAGGCGCCCTGACAGGGAGCTGCTGTGGTGAAGTGTTTACACCAGAGTTCCATCGTCATCGCTCTACAGTTGAGCAAGACCCAGAGCAGCTGTTTCTCTGGGAGCAAGACAGGGTTTACCAGCTAATCCCCCGGGCCTGACACACACTTTACACACTCGCATGCATTTACTGTACACAGGCACACACACACGCACACACACACACTTAACAAACTTACACACACACACACACACACACACACACACACACACACACACACACACACACATTAGGGTGTGTAGTGGTCAGGAGGGTGCAGGTGGTGTCCAGATTAACTGTGATTAGCCATCTAGTCCCAGGCCCTCACCTCATGGCTCTCAGCATCACAACGAGATTAAGCAGGCAAACTAGACCGCCGACAGACTGGCCCAATCTGGCCCAGATTATAATCCTCTACCATTGCTGTCAGATTATATAGCTAGTTAGTAGCTCTGTGTGTGTGAGAGAGAGAGAGAGAGAGAGTGTAAAGTGTATGTGTGTGTGTGTGTGTGTGAGAGAGAGAGAGAGAGAGAGAGTGTAAAGTGTGTGTGTGTGAGAGAGAGTCATCAGGGGTTAAATTAGGGGGGTGTCCAGGGCTCAGCCGCGCCACATACAGTAAGATCATAAACATCATTAGCCGGAGCTCAATTATCAGCATTCAAATTTTTACATTTTCATATTGTTTCTTTATTGGTAAAAGAATGCAGTCATTCCATGTTGCCCATCGTGATCTCACATGCTGTTTCTCTATCGTGGAGTGAGATCACGTGATCAGGGTCGCGAAGCCAAGGTAGTGGATATCGGTTGACATGTGCAATAAGGTGCTTTTTATATAACAGGTGGGTGGCTACAATTGTAGCCACCTCGGAGAAAAGGCTTTCATTTCTCGAAAACTGTCTTCACTTCAGTGAATAATGATATTGTCTGGTGATGGTCTACTTATGCTATGTGACTCACATGGGCTGCTCATTCTAGAGTCACAGTCAGAGTGGAAGTTCTCTTTTCTCTCTTTTGGAAGAGTCTGTTGTTTTTCTTGGAGTTGACTCGTCAGATGTGTTTTCATTCAAATCCCTCGAATGGGTCTGTCCAATGGAAGACCAGCAGACAGGCCATTTCATCTCAAAAATAGATCATTAAAGACTTGATATTTGCTATTCATGAAGCCGTATTAAACACCACCATCACTGCTGCCACCGCGCACCCATGACAACAGCGCTAAAATAGACAAATCTCAATTTAACCCCTGCTTGTCTATCTGTTAGTGTGGCCTGTCGATGGTGAATGTGAGTCCAGATGCGTCACGTTGTTTCCTGGCTTCAAATTAACATCTGAATCTGTCCACTGAAACATGAGAGAGAGAAGGGAGGGAGAGGGATAGAGAGAGAGAAAGAGAGAGAGAGAGAAAGAGAGAGGAAGAGAGAGAGGAAGAGAGAGTGAGAAGAAAGAGAGAGAGAGGAAGAGAGTGAGAGTGAGGAGAAAGAGAGCGAAAGAGAGAGAAAGAGAGGGAGAAAGAGAGGGAGAGAGGGAGAAAGAGAGAGAGGGAGAAAGAGAGAGAGGGAGAAAGAGAGAGAGGGAGAAAGAGAGAGGGAGAGACCTGGTTGGCAGAGGGCAGAGCCTCAATGCCAGCTTTGTACCCGGTCCAGCAGCAGAACAGGACCCTGCCTGGACCAGAGAGAGAGACCACAGGTTCACACACACACACACACACACACACACACACACACACACACACACACACACACACACACACATACACACACACACACACACCTACTTCTAAACTATGAGATTAGATTAACACTGATATCTTGAGTAGGGGAATGCTACGGGCTAGGCTAGGCTAGGCTAGCAGCAGGCTGAACCGGTGCCAGGATGTGAATCAGCTGTTGTGTCTGAGCGTCAGCTAAATGTAACACAATACTGGATATGAGAGTGGCAGCTTCGCTGATGCTATCAGCTCTCTCTCTCTCACTCACACACACACACACTCAGGCACGCACACACACACACAGGGCCGTTGGAGAGGTTGTGGAGAGGTGGTCTGCCCAGGGCTATAGAGGGATAGAAGAGGATAAGTGTGTGTGTGTGTGTGTGTGTGTGTGTGTGTGTGTGTGTGTGTGTGTGTGTGTGTGTGTGTGTGTGTGTGTGTGCGTGTGTGTGTGAGCGCTGGTGTTTGTCAGCTGCAGGCGTGGGTAGGGAGCCCCACACAAAGATGTCTCTGAGGAGGAGAGGAGAGGGCTGAACCTGTTATATACATCTGTCACCCCCCTCCTCCAACTCCTCCTCCCTCTCCCTCTCTCCCCCCCAATCCCCCCTCACTTCTCCTCACCCCCCTCTCCCTCTCTCTCTCCCTCTCCCCTCTCTATCTCTCTCCCTCTGTCTCTCCCCTCTCTATCTCTCTCCCTCTCTCGCTCTCCCCTTTCTACTCCCCCCCTCTCTCCAACTCTCTCCCTCTCTGTCTCTCCCCTCTCTATCTCTCTCACCTCTCTCCATCTCTCTCCCTCTCTGTCTCTCCTCTCTCTCTCTCTTCCCTCTCTCTCTGAACACAGTTCCCAGCTCTGCAGGGGAGAGAATTCCTCCTATGGTGCTGTGTGTGTGTGTGTGTGTGTGTGTGTGTGTGTACTGTATATAAGAGGAGACATCCTAGTGCTGAGTGTATATGTGTGTGTGTGTGTGTGTGTGTGTGTGTGTGTGTGTGTGTGTGTGTGTGTGTGTGTGTGCATGTGTGAGTGTGTGTGCGTGGTGCTGAGTGTATGTGTGTGTGTGTGTGTAGGTGCTGAAGAAGTGAAGACAGATGTAGATAAGATGTGTATGGGAACTAGAGTAATTTATTACCTTTGTCAACCATGGACGTGTTCCCACTTGTAAAACCATATAGTGGCCTTACTGTTAAACTCGTATATAAGCGTTAGCTAAGATAGACCTGTAATAGAAATTAGCCAAATATAAGTTGATTTAGAAATTAGAAATTATAGGTTCCCGCCTGTGGCAGCATCAAACTTAACTTACCTTCAACCGATTTCCCGATGCTGTGTAGGTAGGTGAACTCGGGGTAAGTCTGGTTGACATATTTCAGATACGTCTCCACCTCAGCCGAGTTGTGATAACGGAACTCCAGACCGTTAACAGCGGCCAGCAGCAGGCAGAGCCCGAGCAGAACCATCCTCCTCACCTGGGCACGAGACCGTTCATTAACAACCTGGAGCACGAGACCGTTCATTAACAACCTGGAGCACGAGACCGTTCATTAACAACCTGGAGCACGAGACGGTTCATTAACGGCGATGTCACGTGGACATAATAAATGAATGTGGTCTAAATGTTATCTGGATACAGCCACTTACATTTAAGACTGTACATTTTTTTACATTTACATTTACAGGAACCTTCAACATCCAATAGCCTTGGGCAGAATAACTGACAAAAACTATCAAACGAAAACTGTTAGAAATTGTTTAAATGCGAGCCTCCAGATCATAGTCATTCAGTAGCCTACCGCTCTCTCTCATTTAGTTAAGTTCCAGCTGTTGGTTCACTGTCGCATAACTTCTCGTCCGTGGAAACTCCTCTAGCCTGCCCCGCTGTAAAATAGCTCTGGCAGGACAGGAGGCTGCTTGTGTTCCCGGCGGACACTCTCCAGACTCTCCAGACTCCAGGCAGCGATCACACCGCTGACAGCTCATTCATAAACTCATCGCAGCTTCGCCTCGTCGCTCCGCTGATCGGTGCCAAACGGAGTCAAGTCAAGTTCCACTTCCACGCGCGGCCGCTGACTGATGAAGTCTTTGTGCGGGTCGGTCTGAGCACGGCCGAGGCGGAGCCTGTCTAAACTAGGCTAGTCAATTTCGAGTCCGGTCGGAGTGGCAGAGAGCAAATGCGCAGTGAGTCAATATCTCTCTCCAAGAGCTTCTTCCAATAGAAACATTAAAGACGTTCAAGCCTGCAAACCCCAATGTTACCTGACATTTGAAAAGAGAATAATGAATAGAACGTTGAAATGAAGTGTCAGTTATAACTGCTGAGTTCTGTCTTACAGAGGTGATGAAGGACAGTTAGTGACAGGCTACACTGTGGATACATATCTGCACACACACTAGGCCACATTGTGTCTACACTGCATGGGAACAGCCCACTTGAAGGAAGAAGTTGAATCCAGACTCTAAACACGTGTAGTGTTTTAGTTTTAAATTGACCTTAAGAGAGTGACATCCACATGTGTTTAGAGACTGGATGCAGTTTCCTGTGGTGACAACGTTTTTGAATTATTTTCCTTTTATATCTATATATAGACATAAAAGGAAAATAATTCAACAGCTTTGTCATTAAACACATTTATTTACAAGGAGAAACGTTGTTTTTCATCAGCTAAACCTTTCCTCATCCTGTTTGTGGTGCAGTGGGTGTGAGATACTGGATCAGGTGGAACCAGAACCAGACTACCCAGGCTATGACCTGACAGGAACCTTTGTTGGGTTGAGCCAGGGAGATTATAGGGTGCCTGCTGATGCCAGCCTGCGCACACACACACACACACACACACACACACACACACACACACACACACACGGCACTTTCTGTGTGGAGTTTGTATGTTCTCCCCATGCTCCCTCGGGGTCTGTCCACATATAACCTCAATATGAAAAACATGCAGAAGAACCAACAGATGCTCTTCAGTCCTATCTCTGACCAAGTGTGTGTGTGTGTGTGTTGTGTAATTGCCGTGTGGTGAATAAACGACCCTCCAAGGTCCAGTAATTATTATCACACACACACAGAGAGAGAGAGAGAGACACACACACACACACACACACACATAGCCTGAAGCAATGCAAATAACTAAAGCAATGCAAATCTGTAAGTGTATTTAAGGCGTGGTGCTCCTTGAATGCTACCTACTGTCCTCTGTCTGTAGGTGAGGTGGGGACAGCGCTTCACATCTGACACCATTATGATGGCTAGGGCGCCATCTGGTGGAGGAAAGGTAAAACTACATCATGATGGTAGTTTGGCTGCGCACCCCATACGTAGGTAGGTAGGTAGGTAGGTAGTTAGATACTTTATTGACACACAGAAACGCATGCACGGATGCACACACACACATATGCACACGCACGCACACACATACACACACAAGTTATCAATATGTTATCATAGGGAAGTAATTCATTTATTTCATTATCAACGATTCCAGATTATTAACAAAGTAGGTCAATCAATATATTTAATTTTTTTACATATTGCAAATAAATTATTTTTAATGTAGGTTAATGAATCCTACAGTATATATTATATCCTATTTGAATTCTCTGATATTAAATTACTATATCACATGATACTGACCAATTAAAGTTTAGTATGTGGAAATTTAAATGGCTAAATCAGTTGATAGATTCAAGAAAACGTAATTGTATAATTAAACATCTTCCTCACACAGCAACAGGGTGGCATATCGAACACACACACGCACGTACTGTATGCGCACGCGCACACACACACACACACACACGCAGTCTACACTAGGAACATATCGATCACATACACAGACATTCCAGACTATTAGAGAGACAGACATGCAGCTCCGACACAGACCAGACCAGGCGAGCTCAATCAAACACAGACCAGACCAGGCGAGCTCAATGAAACACAGACCAGACCAGGCAAGCTCAATCAAACACAGATCAGACCAGGCGAGCTCAATCAAACACAGATCAATCAACGTGAAAGGATCTCCAACGCTATTTACAGAGTTCATCTGCTGTGTGATTCTACCAATCAGGTTCAATTATGACTCATGAACTAGAGGACTGACATTGATGCCTGTGAACAGAGATGATCTGGGACTAATTGATTAGCTTCTTAAATGTGTTTCTGTTTGCCACTGGCTACTGTATTTACATCCTCTTGTTTTGCACAGGTCATCATTGCAAATAAGAAATTGTTCTCGATGGACCTACCTTCATAAATAAAGGTTAATTTAAAGCAGACACATGAGAAGCTATGGCATATGCACTCTTAAAAAGAAAAGAGTTCTATGTAGAACCGTAGTGGTAGAAAACCCCTCTAAACCCTCAATAGAAACCTCTTCAGGGCAAACAGAACCATTTTGGGTTCCAGACAGCACTTAAGACTGAGGACTTGGGGTTCTCTTGATAAAAAAAGAGTGTTCCTCTACGGTCCCAAATGGTTCTGTATAGCAGTGGTTATCAGGCTTTTATGAACTCTGGATCCCTGCCATATTTCCAAAAATCCTGAAGGAACCCCCCACCCCTAGCCTGGGGCCAGGAATTCCAATACGCCCACTCCCCCGAAGTTGACTGGTTCTTGAAGATCTCAACTGAGTAATGAGCTGACATTCTGTCTGGTATCAGGCTACCCCTCCTCCCCACAACAATATAGACTATTTAGTCGGCATATATAAGAAGCCATTAGTCATTTCTATTCATGATCTTAACACAGGCCAATTTTAAGATTTTTTCCGTACACTTTTTTCTTGCACCAGAAATAATAAAGTAAAATTGTACATTGTTTATGTCTCCCATGACACAATGTGCCATCTGTTCGAATCATTATTTGTTCATAGCAATTCAAGAATGAGTGAGTTAGCTCAGCTAACGTGAGAGTTGTGAATGTGTGAATAAGCCTATTGGTTCATTTTAAAACAGTATACTTAAAAAGTTTTATATGAGGGTCTTATACAATATTATTTAAACATATTTTTGATACATTTAACAAAAATGATGCCAGGGACCACACCCCTGGTTGAGAAACACAGCAGTATAGCAGCCCCCCCTTGAGTGTTGTCTGACTCCAGAGATGAGTCATAATGGGGCCAGGGCTTCACACCCAGAGAGACTCAATACCGATCAATACGTGTCCCAGTAGCACCTTCACATCCAGCTCCTCTGAAAACAAACTCTAGAGCTGTTGGTCTGTGGAAGTGAGCTTGCAGCGTCTGTCCTGAGGGTTCAGAAAGTCTCTCTCCAGGCTGCAGACTGGCAACCTCACCAGCAGGGGGCGGCCTCAAACCTCTGTCTTGTCTCAATATTCACAGACTTGACAGACAGAGCTGGGCTTTTCAAAATCACAGCCAGTCACTTTTCCATAGTAGAACAGCTCCATTTCATGGTTTAAGATACTCATACACATGCAACGGACACGGCCGTCCTTATCAAAGCTCCTAACCTATACAAGTCTGAAATAAAGATGCCTTTCCTGGAGCATTGTGATTGACACGTCTGTCCACCAATGAGAACACGCCTCTTCTCCAACAGGGAGCACTGTCGCGCCCTCTCATAAGACACAAAAGGGTTGAAGCCCTTGTAAATGTCAGTGTTTAGGTTTTTAATGTCTTTTATTAAATCTCTGGTCCAAAGAGTGAAAGAAGCGCAACAAATATGGATGCCGTGATGTCACTCTCTGTTCCAATCCACACGTTGTGGTGGCATCCGTTTGTGATGTTGGTGGTGGCGACGGCGGCAATGATGTCATCAGATTCACTCCCAAACAAGAGTGATGGATATCATGTCATATATCATATCATACCATTTCCTATAATTTCATATGTAGTTCATGGTTCATGGATCCGGTACAACAAGCAGGTAGCAGGCATGCTCAGTCCAGTTCAGTTCAGCCAAGATGGATTCCTGTGTCAGTCTGGGTGACAGGAAGTGGGCGTGACTGAGGGCGGGGCTTATGGAGCTGTCAGTCACCGTGGCAGCAGGCTGGTGGAGAGGTGGAGAGAGAGGACGGAGGTGGAGAGACA
This sequence comes from Borostomias antarcticus, assembly GCF_949987555.1. NCBI lineage: Eukaryota > Metazoa > Chordata > Actinopteri > Stomiiformes > Stomiidae > Borostomias > Borostomias antarcticus. The sequence continues at coordinate 21,059,918 of NC_140246.1, read as the reverse complement.
CGCCAGGAAGAGAGAGAGGGAAAGAGCGATCTCTGCCACTCCACCGCAGTCCTTAGCATTCTCCTGAAGACAACAACAACAATATCAACAACATCAGATTTCAGAACAACCAGACAATACACTTTCATCTCCAGCTGACTGGTTGCGAGCAGTGTCACTCGGGGAGCGGACCAATGGGATGCTGACCTGCTCATGGTAGGCGTGGCATGACTCTGGTCTGCGGCGGATCTTCTGTGACCTCATCCTATCACACTTCACCGAGGCGTTATGTACACAGGGGTCAAGGGTCAACAACAAAACACTTTCACATTGCCAGGGTAAAACTGTTCTCGCAGTAATCGACCTCCCTGTATAAAAAAGCGTTAGACCTGGAACTCATACCTACTACTGCTATCTGAGAACAGTGTGCAGACATACAGTACCTCAAAATCTCCTCAAACACGTGTGTAAGTATCAAATCAATCTTTCTGTACCTCACCTTCCCATTCCGCCATCAGACTTCATAACAAACCCCCTACAAACACACTCTACTGGTCACTTTACACTGGCTAGGTTTTTGACTGATATTTATAGGTTTTTATGCAAGTTATTTATTCATTTATTGCTTTGTTGTTTATATGTTTGAATGCTCTTATTTTGTGTTATATGACCCATTGATTCTTGATTTTCTGCTGTTGTAATACCCACATTTCCCCTCCTGGGGATCATTACATTTATCTTATCTTATCTTTAAAATAACTTCATATATTATACAATACAGACAGAGAAGGATTGGACATGCAGAATACAGAGAATACAGGCTGCATGCTGGTTTAAGAGGGGCTGGTACTCAGAGCTCTCCTATTGGTGAAGGATATATTTGACCTCTTTGGGCTCCATGGTGATTGGTCCGTACTGCCGGGAGCAGTCACAGTCCGCCTGGACCACCAGCATCAGCAGGTTGCTGTCTGGGACCTTCTGCACTATGAACATCCTGAGAGACACACACGCAGGCATGCACACGCACACACGCACACACACACGCACGCAGGCACACACGCGCGCGCGCACACAGGCACATGCACACATATACACATGCACACACATGCATGCAAACACACACACACACAGTATGAAAATAGACAGGATATACACATATTTTACATAGCTCTTGAGGGCACAGTAACACCTGGTGGTCTAAGAACATAAAACCAACAAGAGAGTTTGTCTCATCGTTTAATATCACATGTCACCACAGGAGGGTGGTAGAGCACTGCAAGACAGCAGAGAGAGAGAGAGAGAGAGAGAGAGAGAGAGAGAGGGAGAGAGAGAGAGAGAGAAGACCAGAACAGAGAGAGAGAGAGAGAGACCAGAACAGAGAGAGAGAGAGAGAGAGAGAGAGAGAGAGAGAGAGAGAGAGAGAGAGAAGCCCAGAGCAGAGAGAGAGAGAGAGAGAGAGACCAGAACAGAGAGAGAGAGAGAGAGAGAGAGAGAAGCCCAGAACAGAGAGAGAGAGAGAGAGAGAGAGAGAGAAGCCCAGAACAGAGAGAGAGAGAGAGAGAGAGAGAGAGAGAGAGAAGCCCAGAACAGAGAGAGAGAGAGAGAGAGAGAGAGAGAGAGAAGCCCAGAACAGAGAGAGAGAGAGAGAGAAGCCCAGAACAGAGAGAGAGAGAGAGAGAGAGAGACACTCATTGAGAGTGGGGTGTGTGTGCGTGTGTGTGGGAGTGGGTGGGGTTATGTGTTCGTTACTGTATTGTTACTGTATGGAGTAAGTTTTAGGTCAGGTAAACTACTCTGCTATGTTTTATGTACTGTGTGTGTGTAATTGTGTATTGTGAATTATGTATTGTGATTTTTTTTAAAATTCTGCCATCAACTCAACATCAAGGGACTACAGATGAAAATTAGCCTGTTGGCTATATCTGGCATACTTACATTTATGTATGTATGTATTTAAATGTTTATTAATATGTGCTGTCCCTATTTTAAATAAATAAAATAAACAAAGAGAGAGAGAGAGAGAGAGAGAGAGAGAGAGAGAACAGAACAGTGAGAAAGAGAGAAGCCCAGAGAGAGAGAGAGAGAGAGAGAGACCAGGGGAGGATCAGGGATCAGGCCTCCTCCTCAACCTGCCCCCCCCCCCCCCTCTCTCTCTCTCCACCCTCCTCCCTCTCTCTCTCCCTCCACCCTCCTCCTTCTCTCTCTCTCTCTCTCTCCCTCCACCCTCCTACCTCTCTCTCTCCCTCCACCCTCCTCCTTCTCTCTCTCTCTCTCCCTCCACCCTCCTACCTCTCGCTCCCCCCCCCCCCTATCTCCCTCTCCTGTCTCTGGGGAGACTAGATTGACAGAGATAGACTGATCTGGATGGATGTGAGGAGAGAGAGAGAGAGAGAGAGAGAGAGAGAGTAGAAGGGGGGGGTTGAGATAGAAGGGAGGGCGGGAGAGGGGTGAGAGAGAAGGGGGAGAGAGAGGGGGGGGGGGTAGAAGGGAGAGAGGGAGGGAGGGAGGGATGATAGGGAGGAAGGGAGAGAGCGAGAGAGAGAGAGAGGGGGGAGAGAAGAGAGAGAGGGATAATAGGCAGGGAGGGGGGGGAGAGAGAGGGAGGAGGGTGAATGCTCTCCACCAGCCTGCTGCCACGGTGACTGACAGCTCCATAAGCCCATCCCTCAGCCACGCCCACTTCCTGTCAACCAGAGTGACACAGGAATCCATCTTGGCTGAACTGAAATGGAC
>NC_140246.1:21036703-21046703 GCF_949987555.1 Borostomias antarcticus | reverse complement strand
CCGATGATCAGGGTCAATGTCTGTCTCACAGTACGTCCTAGACACACACACACACACACACACACACGCACACAAATTCTTGCTGAATTTGCATTTGCAAAAATCCAATCTGACTACAGTTCGCTCTGTTGTGGTCAGAAGGTGCGAAGCTGTTGCAGCAGAGCTGACAGGAACAGCTGCAGCAACTGTGAATTGTGCCTCGTCTGCTATGGTCAGGTCTGGAGCACAGGGGCACACACACACACACACACACACACAAACACACACAGACACACAGACACTCACCACTCGTCTGCAATGGTCAGGTCTGGAGCAGTCAGGTCATGGAGACCTGGGGGATAGACACATACAAGCTGTGAGAGAGAGTGTGTGTGTGTGTGTGTGTGTGTGTGTGTGTGTGTGTGTGTGTGTGTGTGTGTGTGTGTGTGTGTGTGTGTGTGTGTGTGTGTGTGTGTGTGTGGAACAGAAAGGAGAGACAGAAAGAGAGAGACGACAAAGAGAGGGAGTGACAAAGAGAGAGAGAGGGAGAGAGAGAGGGTGACAGAGAGAGAGAGAGAGAGAGGGAGAGAGAGAGAGGGCGACAGAGAGAGAGAGAGGGAGAGAGAGGGAGAGAGAGAGGGCGACAGAGAGAGAGAGAGGGAGAGAGAGAGAGGGCGACAGAGAGAGAGAGAGAAAGAGAGAGGACTTACCCTCCTCTACAGAGACGTTTCCTATAAAGATGAACTCTCCATGGCCCCTGGTCAACACCATGCCCAGACTGTGGACACAACAACGGCAGAAAAACCTCAGAACAACAACAACAACAACAACAACGTCAATGTCATATCAGTACCAAAGAAATGACACAACACAAGATTGCAACACATACGAACAACAAAAACATGACTGAACCATGGACACAACACACCTGAACGGAGTCTCATTGATGGTGGTGTAGAAGTAATCATTCTTCAGGAACAAGACCCTCCTCTGAAGGACACACACACACACACACAAACACACACAAACACACACACACACACACCACACATACAGGGTTATCAGAGACAGATTGGTGATAGAATCAAGGAACCGTGTATATAATAACACAGCAGAGTGTCTGGTCTATATAACAACACATAACAGACTGACTGGTCTATATAACAACACATAACAGACTGACTGGTCTATATAACAACACATAACAGACTGACTGGTCTATATAACAACACATAGCAGACTGACTGGTCTATATAACAACACATAACAGACTGACTGGTCTATATAACAACACATAACAGACTGACTGGTCTATATAACAACACATAACAGACTGACTGGTCTATATAACAACACATAGCAGACTGACTGGTCTATATAACAACACATAACAGACTGACTGGTCTATATAACAACACATATCAGACTGACTGGTCTATATAACAACACATATCAGAATATATAACAGCACATAGCAGAATGTCTGCTCTATATAACAACATATATCAGAGTATATAACAGCACATAGCAGAGTGTCTTCTCCATATAACAGCATATATCAGAGTATATAACAGCACATAGCAGAGTGTCTGCTCCATATAACAGCATATATCAGAGTATATAACAGCACAGTGTCTGGTCTATATAACAGCACATAGCAGAGTGTCTGGTCTATATAACAGCACATAGCAGAGTATATAACCACACATAGCAGAGTGTCTAGGCTAGTACTCACCCCATAGTCCAGAGACGTCCTGACATCCAGAGACAGGCTTCCTGTCTCCCCCTTCACCATGGCAGTCCGAAGCTGGAACACACACACACACACACACACACAAACACTTACATTATGTATGTATGTATGTGTGTATGTCATATCCACCATGAAGTAAAACATTTCAAGCCAATCGAGGTCTCCCAGTTCGGGATAGCTGAGGCCTTTGCTTTCCAAGAAGGTTTTCACATGTTCCAGACAAGCAGCGAAGCGTTTCAGCACGTCTCCCCTGGACAGCCACCGGACTCTGTTGAGCAGCAGGAGATCCACATATGCGCTGTCGACTTCAGCTAACAATGAACAAAACTGTCGGTGGTTTAACCCGCTTGCAATTATTTTGTTCACTATCTTAATAACGAGGTTCATCACTTCCACACATTCAGGGGGGAATGTTTGAGCGCGCAGTGCTTCGTGGTGCGAGATGCAGTGAAACGTCATCAGCTCTCGATCCAGCGACTTTTGAAGTAAATTCACAAACCTTCTGTGCTCCTCTCATACTGGCTGCCCCATCAGTAGACACTGGTGAGTGGGGTTTATTCCTTTGGCTTTCAGACAACTCACAACAGCCTCACATGTCCTGTCCCCGCGTTTGGCCCTTTAGCGGTTTGAGTTCAATCAGCTCTTCCTGCCCATCAGAGTTCATCTGCATAACAGTGCTGTCTGCTCAATATCGTTACATCACTTGACTCATCACGGGCAATTTAATATGCTTGAGCTGAATTTATGTAATCAATTTGCTTACTGGTGATGTTTGTTGCCATTGTAATGGTCCTGTCCTTGACGGTCTTTGCTGAGAGATTTCTCTAATTTTCTGAACAATTTCCTGTTTGTTTTTGAATTCGGAAAATAGATGCTCTGATATTTTTATGAACGATTCTTTCATGTATTCTCCGACTGTGAGCGGCTTTCCCCTCCTTACGATCTCCTGAGCTGCCACAAAACTAGCAGCTGTAGTTGAGTTTTGAGAGTTGATACACTTCTTGAAAGTATGTTTGCTCTGCTCAACTTTCCGTTGCAGTTCCAAAATCGCTCTCTTTCGCTCATCTTCAGTTGGGTACTTTTCAGCAAATGCTGAGTGCTTGTTTTGAAAATGTTTTTCAACTTTACATTTTTTGTTGTTTGCTAATTTCTCGCCACATATCAAGCACACAGGTAAGCCAGCGTCGCTGGCAGTGAAGGCAAATTAATCTGTCCATGCAGAATTAAACGACTATTTTCTTCTGAGACTTCTCTTTTTTTGGATTTATGCGGTTAGCTTACCGAGGGGGTCGCACACTCAAGAAACCGCCTGCAGGTAAAGGTGAGGGCTACTTGGATGTGACGCATATTTTAGTTGACAAATTATAACTTCTTTTTTTTTTTATTCGATTTTAAGTAGGTATCACCTTGAACTCCAAGACAACTGTGCAACAAAATAAACAACAATAAAATAATATATAAATAAAAATTTAATTAATAAATAACCGTTATTCATTTTCATGCTTTTTTGTCAAGGCCAAAGGGAGCCACTAAGGAGGCTGAAGGGTTGCCGACCCCTGGTTTAGATTATGCAGAAAGGTGGTGATCGATCTGCTGGATGACCAAGTCCAATGCCTGGCTAGCTCAATATTGTAAATTAACATGAACCGGAGCCCGTCACTTTCACTAGATGGTGTCGGGTATAGCCTACTACATTAATCTCGCTTACTAAACATGTTTTCGTGGAGTAGTAGGCCTACCTACTAAATAGTAGGCTATGTGAGTTGCAGTAGCCTACTATGTAATATGGACCTTCGGACACAGCCAAGTTCTTTCTCCCGCCTGTGACATCACACCAAGGCGCATTATGATGTAGCCAAACATAAACACGTAACTACTGCAAGTAGCCTATATCAAGCTGTAAAAAGTGGAGAAATGTCAGTGCTGTGGATTTTCTTTGACGGACAATGAAAATGTCGCGGAAGATTTGCGGATGAAAATGTTGGAGAAGATTATTTGCCAATATGTGCACTAGAACCCGAGAAACGTTGCCACCTAGGTGTCTAGGGTTCCAGGGTCTTAATGCGCCAACTAGGCCTCTGTTCCAGGATCTTGATGCTGATGTAACGTTAGTTATCTGCAAGGGTGTTCTGTTTCTACTCGCTCTGGTCCTGATACTGTCTTGGATACTAAATCTATACAGAAATCGTCAAGGAGAGACTGAGGTTGGAAATCAAAGTTTCATTGTACTTTAATAATTCACAATTCAAACGAGTCTGAATTTTCTCTGTCTTTGTGACTACTTGACTTGTCAACCATCTTGAATTTCCCTTATAATTTAGGATGACTGTGACTGTGAAGACGTTGATTGGTAAGTTTATATTGATATTATTTGTTCAGTGTATACAGTACCCATACATTTGGAGTGTGTGTGTGTGTGTGTGTGTGTGTGTGTGTGTGTGTGTGTGTGTGTGTGTGTGTGTGTGTGTGTGTGTGTGTGCGTGTGTGTTTGTGTGTGCATGCGTGCGTGTTGCATGACACATTTCAATTTAAATGTATTGGTTGAAATCATCAAAAGTCATTAGTCTTTTTTATCTGAAAAGGGCACCCTTGGACAAGTACAGCAGCTGCTTAGACCACCTGAAAGAACCTAGAAGCCAGATGTATACAAGTCAGGAAGGACAAGGACAAGACAATGACAATTGTCATACTGAATATAGTTCACACTACAACCAAGATAAATGCACCTCATGCTGCAGCTGCAAAGATGACTATTATTCATGTTCTGAAAGTGATTCACATCACAACAGCAGTCGGAGAAGGTCCCTCGATGTCCAAGTGAGCTGTCAGGACTCTGAAGATGACACGTCCAGCAGTGGGCCTGAGAGGACTGAAGCAGGCCACACCCCATTAGGGATTTCTGATGGCAATCCAGTCTTCACTAACAACCAGACAAGTCCTGGTTGTAGGTCTGAGCTGAACCAGCCACTCTTCCCTCAGAACCAGCTGGACAGCCCTGAGCCCAGCTTTGAAAGTACTGCTGCCAAATCTGGGCGTCTCCTTAATAATCAGGAAGATCGGACAAAGAAAGACAAACAAACTTCAGATTCAAAAATCGAGTTAGGATTGAAAGAGAGTCCAGGTAAAAAGGTCTCATCAGTCTCACGACCACCATGTCATCTGTACTCCCAAGGTATGGAGACACCGTTCATCTCTCTTGAGCACAGGGACCTACTGAAGTCAAGCATCAAGTCATCCCAGCCTGTGAGAGCCTTTACAGCCCAAACCCAGAATACCACCAAAACAGATAACCAGCCTCACGTTACTGACCAACTGCCCAACAGTAAGAGTGAAAGCAGCAGGCCTCGTGAAGTCAGACCTACGCCATCTCCAGAGGCACTGCAACTGAGCTTTAAAGAGAAGCGTGAGATGTTTGAACGTGAACTGATACTCACCAGCCCAAAGAAACCTCTTAGAAAACCTCCAGATTTCAAAATTGGGTCAGGATTGAAAGACAGTCTAGTTGAAAAGGTCTCATCAGTCTCACGACCACCATGTCATCTGTACTCCCAAGGTATGGAGACACCGTTCATCTCTCTTGAGCACAGGGACCTACTGAAGTCAAGCATCAAGTCATCCCAGCCTGTGAGAGCCTTTACAGCCCAAACCCAGAATACCACCAAAACAGATAACCAGCCTCACGTTACTGACCAACTGCCCAACAGTGAGAGTGAAAGCAGCAGGCCTCGTGAAGTCAGACCTACGCCATCCCCAGAGGCACTGCAACTGAGCTTTAAAGACAAACGTGCAATAATTGAACGTGGACTAAAACTCACCAGCCCAGAGAAATCTCTTAGAAAACCTTCAGATTCCAAAAAAAAGAACAGCTCAGCTGCAACTGAAACACAGAAAAAGGCTTTAGCATGAAATTTGAGACAAAATAATTCTCACGACAACTGGGGTTCTCCCAAACAAGTAATGATGTGTGTGAAAGCCTTCGAGCTGCATGCGGGCACTGCCAAAGACCTGAAGAAGAGATGTCACCCTGGAGCAAAGGTTCGCCCCTTCTCAAAAGTCTCTAAACAGGCTGGTGAGACCAGCATCCATCAACACTTCCAAGTCCAAATTTGGAAATCTTGATTGACTTGGAATCTTGAAACATGACTATACAAGTTCAAATTCACACCAAAGCAAAATGATCTCAAATAAACTAAAGCACCAGACTTTACATCCATGTCATACAGTATTCATTCTTTATTCAAGGACTTCATGATACAGTGCATTTCTTGCCCTTCGAATAGCACATAAAGATGTGATAGACTAGTGGGCCAGCCCGCATAATGTAAAAAATGTTGGAAAAAAAGAGAACCATCTGCCAGCCTTACTGCTACAATTAAATTACCACAGGGCCATTGGAAACATATTCAAGGTATATTGACTAGATGGGGTGTGCTTTCATTCAGAAGACCTTCTGGTTGTTCTGTCCAAATTTACATTTGTGCTTGTGTACTTGTGAACAAACCTTTGAACTATTAATGCTGAGAGCTCAGACAACACTAGCCCAGCTAAAGTTAATCCCAAAGGCAGTATGACAACATGGAAGTTGTCATACTAGGGATGAATATTGTGCTCTTTTAGCTCTTGTACTGGAGCTGTAAGGAGGGGGGAGGTTAGAACAATTCCAAGGGCCCTGCACTTCCAGGGGCCCCCATAAACCATTATTATTATTTTTTTATTTTTTTTAATGATGATGATTATTATTAATATTATTATTATCATAAGGTCTTGGTTTGGGGGGCCAAATATTATATTATTTTACAGGGCACAAAATTTCTAACGGCACCCCTGAAAATGGCCCTCCATTTCCTGATCAGGTCAGCCCCAATGTGAGGGTCAGAAAGAGCAGCATGGTGGTCAGGCCCGGCATCTCCTTACAGCACGTTGCATCAGCTAATGTAGCGAGAGAAGTCTAAGATCATCTTCTGTGGGTTTATTTTATTACTTGTATTTCTTATACTTTCTTTGACTCTCAGACACATAGCCTCTAGATTCTTACCAGGAACTATTTGCCTCCCACATTGAAGTCACCCTTTCTCATCTTGAAGTCTGTTACGGACTCATGTGCTTTTTGTGCTTTGTTTTTGAAGCCATAGAGAATAGACTAATAAAAACAACCCGATACATAGACGCACACACATTCACATATGAGTCGTGTGTGCGTCCATGGAGCACAGAGAGTTCTGGGCAGTGCAGTGGAACATGGAGCCATTGAGCTCAGTCAGGCTCCAGCACCCGCTCCCTCCCATCACACTCCTCTCTCCCGTCCAGCAGAGGCCTGCATACCTTGGTCCAGGTAAACAGAGGCTCAGGGAACACCTCGTTTGAGAGTGGGGATGTGGAGAAGAATACAAAAGAGACCTTAAGTGTCTAGTTTAATGTCTTTCACTGAACCTCCACACAACATTCCTCATAAACCATCTTCGGTGACATATTCATGTAATATATTTAAACATTTACATAGCCGCTTATCAGTTATCAGCTTAGATGGTCACGTTATCGAATTCAATTCGGTATATTATGTAGCTGTATCTAGCTAGCTCCATTGCTTTACAGTTTGGCTAGAGAAGACCGGGGTATTGAACGCGGTCAAACTCAGGCCTGCCAAGTTTGCCTGTAAGTCGGTGCTATTAAAATAACGTCACAACTGTATTCTCTGTGCAGTAACGTTGGATGTTACTCATTCAGCACCAGCCTACATTATTAACGTTATAATGTATGCCTGTGATCAGAGAGGAGCGCGTTATTCCCTCTAGCCTTAATGGTTTGTAAATGTTATAAAGTGTCTATTGCAATATGGAGGTACATTATTATTTCCCATATGCTGTGTTCGAGAGGAGAGGTTTTGTAACTATCTCCCATTTACATTACTAGCCATATACATTCGCATGAACGCTCTACAGTAATGACTTGGGGTGCTATTATCACAGTGCTTGTTGGGTCCAACTACAGATTGTTTTTGATGTTATAGATGGACTGTGTACCAGCCTTCAGATTTGACTCCAACAACCTCATGGTCATGGCTCAGGGAAGTACTATCCAGCTGCAGCGTCGGAGAAGTGATTCCCTGAGGGAACAAGCCCAGAGGAGGAAGGAGAATTGCAGTTTGTTTTCTGTCGTGGAGTTGTCCCGAGTTGCCAGATGAACGTCCAGCTCTACCTGCTGGGAGGAGCTGAGCTGGAGTGAGGACCGAGGGAGGCGATAGGCAGCTAGTAGCCAGGACCTCGACACCATCAGCCAGCTTTACACAGACTGATGCATTGCAATAGTAGAGATGTAGAACATGTCATTTCTTATCATTTTGTTAATGTCAAAGACATATTAACACTATGTCACATAGTATAATAATGCTTAGTAATGAAGGAAGGTACCCATGATCACACTGTAGCATTTCAACGACTGGTTTGCCCGAAAAACACATTGTATGTATCCAAGTCCATCACAAGAAACAACACAGCTTGGATAATGTGTGCCATGTATGCAGAGCTAGTGTAGCTGATATCATTGTGATGTGGTATAAACACTGCCACAACTTGTTGGTGAAACTTGGCAGGCCTTTGACCGCGTTCAATACACCGGTCTTCTCTAGCCAAACTGTAAAGTAATGGAGCTAGCTAGATACAGCTACATAATATACCGAATTGAATTTGCATAACGTGACCATCTAACGTTACCCACACTCTTGTTAGACACTTCGCTAGCCTAGGCAATGATGTAACATTAGCTGGGAAGCTAGCTAGCTTGCAGTAAAAGCCGATACATCTAAACAGAAAAACAAATTGATTTGGCATACGATCTACCCACAAAGCATGGTCTTGTCATCTAATCACGCCGATATTAATATTTTTAGTGCTATATTTACCATAGTCGTCTTCATTCTCTGAAGCGATGTATCGAAGTCATTCATTAGACACATACGGTGGCTTACCGCGCTTGCGCAAGCAGTTTCACATACAGCTGCGCTGGTTGGAGCGAACGTGTATGTATGTATGTGTGTATGTATGTAGGCCATGTTAGATCTCATACATACACACACACACATACACACATGGTCTTGTAATGTGTGAACAAGCAACCCTTCGTGGTACACGTGACAGACACACATACATACATACACGCACCACTGAGCTCACAACACAAACACTCATTCGGTCACGTGAGTTCCCCCATTCACTTAAAGCGCGATCGAACTACCGCGCATGTGCGCGTTGTTTTGTAGTGAGCTGTGCTGTATAACGCGAACATGTGTGTGTGTGTGTGTGTGTGTATATATATGTGTAAGCAACCAAAGTGGCACTTTTCACACCCCATACTTTTCACACCCCATAGGACTGTGGATTAAGAAAGCTGGTGTGTAGTGTGTGTGTGTGTGTGTTTTGGTATGTGTGTGTCTGTGTTTGTGTGTGTGCCTGTTGTTGTGTGTCTGTTTGTGCGTGTGTTTGTCTGTGTTTGTGTGTGTGTCTGTGTTTGTGTGTGTGTCTGTGTTTGTGTGTGTGTGTGTGTGTGTGTCTGTGTTTTTGGCTGTGTTTGTGTGTGTCTGTGTGTTTGTGTGTTTGTGTGTGTGTGTGTGTGTGTGTTACTCACTATCTGCTCTGTGTCCTCCCACTCCACCTCAGCCAGGTCCACACTGTTGTAGTTAGGCTTAGGTTTCAGCTTCTTACCGTCCAGATACTACACACACACGCACACGCACAAACACGCACACATACACACACACACACACACACACACACACATACACACACACACACACACACACACAGACACAGAAAAAAAAAAATAGAGGTCAGACACCATATATTCTACCTGGAAGATGGAAGCTCATTGGACCAATCAGAGGCCAGCGAGGAGACGTACCAGGGGTCGGAGGTCGGGGTGAGACAGGATGTAGCCGTTGTTGGTGTTGAGGAAGGCGTAACCGTGGACACCGAGCTTGTAGCGCGGGGCGAGCTTCATCAGCTCCCGTAGAGGAACGTCTGTCCCGACCACACCCAGCAAGATACCATGGGAGAGCTGCAAACACACACACACACACACACGCACACGCACACACACGCACGCACACACACACACACGCACACACACACACACACACACACAATTTAGCATTAATATCCTTGTTGGGTCCCTAAATCTAACCGTAGCCATAAAATGTAAGCCTAACCCTAACCCTAATTGTAACTCAAGCCTCAACCCTAACATTTGACCCTAAAATGAACCCTAACCCATCAA
>NC_140246.1:21024203-21026703 GCF_949987555.1 Borostomias antarcticus | reverse complement strand
AGTCGTCAAACTTTAAGGGTTGTTCAGTTGAACTTTAAGAACCTTTTTGGGCATCTGGTGGAGCATTTTATCGGTTAGATGGTTCTAGTTGGAAAAAGGGTTAAGAAAATGTGTTATTTCAGAGGGTTCCTATACAGGGACAGCCAGAGAATATAAAATGGTGCCAGGTAAAACTTTTTTGATTATTTTTGTAATGACAAAACACGTAGTGAGTTTAGTTGGAGTGGTTCAACTACAGTACGTACAGGAGAGGAGAGGAGAGGAGGGCAGGGTTAGGGCTCGTTGTGGCAGTCGTATTCACCGGAGGGTATAATCGGTGCATTGTTCCATACTGAACCACCCCTTCAGTCAGTCCCACCCTCCCTTAGTGTGTGACTGACACGGCTCAGTGTGTGCCCTTCTGTCTCCATGGTAACTGACCTCCATGGTGGCGTTGTACTCGTGGTAGAGATCTGCGTCCTCGGCTGACTCGGCCAATCGCTGAGAGGAGTGACAGACACACACATAGTTAGACTACTGACAGTAACAGACACACATAGTTAGACTACTGACAGTAACAGACACAAACATAGTTAGTCTACCGACAGTAACCGACATACACTCATAGTTAGACTACTGACAGTAACAGACACACTCATAGTTAGACTACCTACAGTAAAAGACACAGATTTAATTAAACTACCGACTGTAACAGACACAAATACATAGTTAGACTACCGACAGCAACAGACATACAGACATAGACTACCAACAGTAACAGACACACAGCTATAATTAAACTACAGACAGTAACAGACATACAGACATAGGGTTAGACTATTGACAGTAACAGATATACACACATGAATAGATTATAGGCTGATTTAGTAAAATGTCAGACAGCAAAACACAGACATCAGCAGACACACATTGTTAGACTACTAACATTGACAGACATCAGCAGACACACATAATTAGACAGACTATGTTTAACGGACATAAGTTAAATCACATTAAAACTAGACCAGTCATTACTAGACATGCACTGGATCAAAAGGTCCTGGTTAATATTTCCTGGGTCCTACTCTGTAGCCGTGGACAACAGAATGACAAACACACATTACGCTGTGCAGGAGGAGGATCTTGTGGGATGAACAGATGGTCGTTATCTCCTGACAGGAGAGTCATCACGCACACATCACATCCATCTCCAGTTGCTGGACGACCAAAATGTTGACTCAAGCTGAGGTGAACACTAATTTGCCCTAACATACACTTTGGCAATTGAAATGTGCTCTTACAGAAAAGTGTGTGCTGGAGTAAGCGTGTTTTTTTTGGGGGGTGGATGGGGGGTGGACCGGAGTCTTCCTCACCTTGACAGACTTCAACTTCCTGCCCAGCATGTTCTCCATCTCCTCAGCGAACCTCTGGACCAGCTCTGCCCCGTCCACCTCCTCCATCTTCACCACCGACTCGATGTCCTTGTATTTCTGAGGGGGGCAGAACACAGGCACCGTGTAGCTAGGGGGGGCAGAACACAGGCACCGTGTAGCTAGGGGGGGCAGAACACAGGCACCGTGTAGCTAGGGGGGGCAGAACACAGGCACCGTGTAGCTAGGGGGGGCAGAACACAGGCACCGTGTAGCTAGGGGGGGCAGAACACAGGCACCGTGTAGCTAGGGGGGGCAGAACACTGGCACCGTGTAGCTAGCGGGGGATCGAACCCGGGTCGCTCGCGTGAAGGACGTGTGTCCAGTTCACTCAGAGAGAGCCTAAGTGTTATCACCAGAACACAGTAAGCTATGGGCACATTAACGTTACGCTAACGCACAGCCTAACTTAACAACAACAACAACAACAAACATCTTTATTTGTCACGCGGTGAGACACACGCACATCACACGGTGTAGGCGTCGAAACACACTAGAGCATCCACCGACAAAACCTCTCTCTGCTCTTAACCCATCCCCACGTCCTTCCCCCCAAGGACAGCCCAGAGCAGACAGTAGGCAGCGTGTTGGGGACAGTAGGCAGCGTGTTGGGGACAGTAGGCAGCGTGTTGGGGACGGTAGGCAGCGTGTTGGGGACAGTAGGCAGCGTGTTGGGGACAGTAGGCAGCGTGTTGGGGACAGTAGGCAGCGTGTTGGGGACAGTAGGCAGCGTGTTGGGGACGGTAGGCAGCGTGTTGGGGACAGTAGGCAGCGTGTTGGGGACAGTAGTCAGCGTGTTGGGGACAGTAGGCAGCGTGTTGGGGACAGTAGGCAGCGTGTTGGGGACGCGCCCGGGGACCAACCAAGTGCTCGTGTCCATCTTCGTCAGGGATGGACTGCGTTAGCAATCTGTTCTTTTGCATGTTTTTCGTATTGGGTTCTTTATGGGGGAAGCCCTTGCGAACGCGGGGAGAACATGCAACTCCGCACAGAAAGGCCCGGAGAACTTCTTGCTGTGAGGCGACAGTACTAGGTACTGCGCCACCGTGCCGCACATTGGAGATTTTGGGGTCCAGTCTCTTGCACAAGGA